>NC_041409.2:30955149-31120149 GCF_900747795.2 Erpetoichthys calabaricus | reverse complement strand
TACCTACACGGGAAGTTGGAGAATTAGTGATGAGTGAATCAGTCAGTCAGTCAGTCAGTGAGTCAGTGAGGGCTTTGCCTTTTATTAGTATAGATAGATAGATAGATAGATAGATAGATAGATAGATAGATAGATAGATAGATAGATAGATAGATAGATAGATATATATGTGTATGTATGTAGATATGTATATATGTGTATATATATGTAGATATGTAAATATGTATATGTATATATATATGTGTCTGCATGTGTATATATATATATATATATATATGTGTGTGTATGTATGTATGTATGTATGTGTGTATATGTATGTGTATATATATGTTGATATATGTATATATATATATATGTGGATGTGTATATGTATATATATATGTATATATGTAGATATGTGTATATGTAGATATGTATATATAAGTATATATTTTTATGTATATATATGTTTACATAACCTCTTTAACACACTACTTCTCCACTGCGAAGCGTGGGTATTTTGCTAGTTTTGTTATAAAATACATTTCAGTCATGAATTGACAAAGCAAGCAATAAAGTACAAAAGATCTACCATTACTGTATTTGTCCTGGCAGAGTTTACCACAATAACTCGAAATAAGAAAGCAGGCCTAATGTCATTAATACTTTCACCATGGGTCTTTACAATGGTCAGAGTGTGGGTTTTGAGCTCCAGAATTTGAGAAGGACCACTGTCTATGGCTTTAAATATACAAAAACCCATGCAAATGGCCATTCATGTGTGCCTTGGGCCATGAGCCATCACCCCCATAAAGTAGCTTGACGACAAAGATTAGAAGAAACACAGTCTTATTAATAAACCTAGCAACTCTGTAGATGATAATTGTTTGGATAGTTAGAGTTAGAAATGTGACATCTAATTAAATGATGCTGGTCAATAGTACATGTAAATGTAATCTCTGCTACGTATGTGCTCTCAAGTACCAACATGGACTTCTTTTATAATGTGACTTCATCAAAAATGGTAACATTTCCACTGTAAGACTAATATTCCACATACTGTAACCTTGCTACCTGCATAAGTAAATTGTGTTAATAAATATTATAAAAGATTTTACCAAATGGAATTAATGTTCAGAAAATTACAGTGACGTGACAGCACAATTTTCTGACCAGCTGTGATGAGTTTATTAAAATAAATCACCTGCACCTGTTTTATTTTTTATAAGTTACACAATTTTAAACACAAAAACACTGAATTGTAAATTTGAGAACGAAGAGAGTCGATCCATCAGGTACATTTTCTTATAGGACAAAACCAGAAATTAAATTAGAGGAAGCAAAGATTTATTACTAGAAAATCTGAACATAAGAAGATTCCTTTTAATATAATTTAACTTTACTAGTCTTTCCTTTATTTTTTTCACAAATGTGACCAGCATCCAAAGAGTCTAAATAATAAATAACAACATGGATTTGTAGAAAACAAACACTGGAAAAATATTCGGAATGAATTAATATATATTTGACTAGCAAAATACCCGCGCTTCGCAGCGGAGAAGTAAGTGTGTTAAAGAGGTTATGTAAACATATATATACATAAACATATATACATATATATATACATATACACATCCACATATATATACATATATCAACATATATATACACATACATATACACACATACATACATACACACACATTATATATATATATACATATATATATATATATACTGTATATACACATACAGACGCATATATATACATATACATATTTGTATATCTACATATATATACACATATATATATATACATATTTGTATATATACATATATATACACATATATACATATATATACATATACATATTTGTATATCTACATATATATACACATATATACATATATATACATATACATATTTGTATATCGACATATATATACACATATACATATTTGTATATCTACATATATATACACATATATATACATATACATATTTGTATATCTACATATATATACACATATATATACATATACATATTTGTATATCTACATATATATACATATATACATATATATACATATACATATTTGTATATCTACATATATATACACATATATACATATATATACATATACATATTTGTATATCTACATACATACACATATATCTATCTATATATATATATATATATATATATATATATATACATACATATACATATATATCTATCTATATCTATATCTATATCTATATCTATATCTATATATATATATATAGCTGATTACCCAGTGGATTCGCTCACTGAGTGCAAGAGAAAAAAATAAAATGTATGTATAAAATAAGTTTAATTGCCAAATTTATTTTTCCACAAATAAAGAGCACTTACAATAACATAGAAATCAATATAAACAACATTAACATCATTATCATATGAGAATATGAAGTAATATATAAGAAGCACATTGCATATAAATATAAATTATTAAACAGTAAAATGTTCTTCTATAATACGCTACCATGGCTATTCGTTTGTCTGTCCAGGATTTTAAATCAGCTGTAGCTCGCAAACCGTTTCACCTATTGACTTGAAATTTGGTACACATATACTACGTCACGTCTACTATTCGCTTTCCCACACATATGAACACACATATATATATATATATATATATATATATATATATACACACATACACATATATACATAGTGCGTTGCAACACGGGCTGTGATTGTTACATGGGAGGGAGAGGACAAATCACAGCTTCCCGCTTTCTAATCGGGCTTGTGATTGCTGCTTTGACGGATGCCCAGATCCCACAGTATTTCCCCTTAGGAGAGGCGTTAGGCAAGTGTAATTGAATAGCGGTGCTGCAAGTTATTGCTCTTTTTATCTTTATTTTATTTTATTGTAGAATCAACTCACAGCTGCGCGCACCAGTGCGTGCGTGGCGGATGCGTACGGCTGACGTTTTCATTGTCTACCACCTTCGCTAATCATTCTTGAGGCAGATTGAAGACTTAAGTGCCAGCTTAACTGAAAAATTAAAGAAAACATATTAAGTTTTAAAAAAAATCAGTTTTAACGGGAAAAGATGCCGACGAAAGAAGAGAAGCACCGGGACGCTAGGGTGAAGAGCTGCTCATTAAGCAGCAAGCACATCAACCTCTGAGCAAACGAATGGTAAACGTACAGAGAAAGAGGATAAATACTATGAATGGTCATGTCAAGTGTATTCACTCCACGTTATCGTGCAGTGCGCTGTTACTGGTATTTTGATAAAAGAATCTGAATAACATATAAGAAGCGTATAAATTATTAAACAGTAAAACATTAACATTTAAGAAGTAAAGATACATTGATTACTACTGTAGTGCTTTCGGGTATAGTACATTTTTTGTTTGCCCATTACATGCATAAATGTATACATTTTTTGGTGTACCTACCCAAGAACACGCGATATGACCCGGCAGTTAAAAATGTATCGCTCCAGCAATTTTAACTCTGTTACAAAGTCATCTAATATGGTATTGCAAACGGCAGCGGAAGCGTTTGTATAAACTTAATTTAAACTTACTGTTTACACCGTGCTTTGAAGATGCATAGTATGCGACACGTGTTTCGCCGTAATTGTGGGTCATCAGGAGTACACAGTCACTGCACTCCCTTACGGGAATCGATCCTCGGACGTAGAGGCGAAGCCCCTAACGTTGTGCCACGGCGTGTGGTTCGTTCATTTGACAGCATGTAGATCGGGGTAATTACATTGCAGGCATTCGTAGTCTGATTCACAATCTGATTGTATGGGTGGTTACCTACCAGGTAACGCTTGTGGTTGGTGAGCAAGTCGGCTAACTTCTGCCACGGTGCCCTCTTTCAGTTGCGAGAAGCAGATCATACAATGGTTGAAATAGTTTAATATATATAGCAAAATCACCGCGCTTTGCAGGGGCGAATATGGTAATTGCGCGTCCCGTTTTGAATCAATACTGGACGGGATTTATCCCGTATTTTTTTTATCATTTTTTTTTTAAAGCAGCGTCTCATGCAAATCATCCCACACGCATTTTATGAAGATGCCTCCTTTCCTACTTTTGATTGGGTAATACTTGATGTCATCGTTAGTTTGATTGGTGTTTTTAACTGTCCAGTGAGGAGGGCGTGTCTTTTAAGTACAGTCTGCAAAGTGTTGGCACTGACATGTTGCGTCAGCGGCATAGTTGAAGCCCCTAACGTTGCGGTCATCAAGTCGGCTAACATCCGCAATGTGCCGTCTTTCAGTTGCGAGAAGCAGATCATAGAATGGTTGAAACTGTTGCCCCTAACGTTGCGCCACGGCGTGTGCTTCGTTTATACCTCGTGTCTTCTCATTAAACTTTTATCTCGCGAATATGTTATTGCAATCCGCAGCGGGAGCGTTTCTATTAACTTAATTTAAACTTACGTTTTACACCGTGCTTTGTTTCCCTTATGAACATGCTTGTATGCTTAACTCGCTCCGTTCTCAATTGTTTAATTAATTTTTTGCTCTTTGCTGTTTGCGGCTGTTCCTCCATTTCCCCCTACTTCGTTGTTTTATCTCGCGAATATGTTATTGCAATCCTTAACGGGAGCGTTTCAATAAACTGATTGAAAATAGTTTTGCATTTAGCTTTTTAGTAAAAGGCGAGCTTTTAAGCCTGAGAAATCACCCCGTAAATGCACACGTTTAATTGGACATGTGTTAATATGTATGGTTACACAGTATTAAAAGACAGTGAACAACGTCAGTTACCTTTGTTCCCGCGTTTGATAAAAGGTGAGCTTTTAAGCCTGAGAAATCACCCCGTAAATGCACACGTTTAATTGCACATGTGTTAATATGTATGCTCACACAGTATTAAAAGACAGTCAAAAATTAACGTCATTTACCTTCGTTCCTGCGTGTGACTCGTGCTGTAAATCTCTTCCTTGTTTTTAGTTCACGTGATTACGTAGGAGGTGTGATGACGCGATACGTGACTCCGCCTCCTCCATTACAGTGTATGGACAAAAAATATGTTCCAGTTATGACCATTACGCTTTGAATTTCGAAATGAAACCTGCCTAACTCTTGTAAGTAAGCTGTAAGGAATGAGCCTGCCAAATTTCAGCCTTCCACCTACACGGGAAGTTGGAGAATTAGTGATGAGTGAGTCAGTGAGTGAGTGAGTCAGTCAGTGAGGGCTTTGCCTTTTATTATTATAGATTCACAGAAAATCCGGACAACAGCAATGCAGGAAAGGCTTGTCATTCCCACAGCACCCTCAGACAGGACCAGTCATACTGCCACAAAGGCAGAAGGAGTCATTTTATATGTAGTAACTGTATTGCTGAAAAACACAATTTCTGCTAAAGAACCAGGATATTAGAGAACTGAAATGGGCCAAAGTCAAAAATGGAAAAGAAACCAAAATCAAAATAAGAAAGCCCAATATGTTCATACGACAAGAAATCAAAATGAATTATAATTGGACCAGCAGCATTTGTCTGGCTTTTTATTCAAAAGCTTGGTTATCAGATTTATCACGCCACCATCTTTTATAGGCAAGGAATGGAAACTTAAAATGTGACTACAATGTCATGTGACTGCCATTGGGCATAGTAACCTGCTGACAGCTGAACAATGATGGCACATCTCAAAATGGCAGCACAGAACATCATAAACAGTGTTTAAAGTGAAAACAGCGTGTCAGGACTCATCAGAAAGAGAAAAATAAAACAAAATCTAAATCATGACGCTAGCATACATGTAGACTAGTGATGACTTTCAGAATCCCAAAATCCATGCAAGGAGAATGACTTTACCTGTTTTACTGAGGTAATAATGCGAGTGACAGACGGCAGGGGTCCATGCCTGACCGAGATGCCCCTTCATGGTATATTCAGGTAGAGCAGCCCTGGATGATGCAATACCTCCTCCTGGACGCTAGATGGCCGCCTCCCTGGGTTGGAGCGGTGCCTCGGTTTACCGCAGGGCTCCATGGGAATTGGAGTTGGATGCCGCCCTGTTGGGTCCTGCAAGTGCCGCCAGGGGGTGCTGCAGCTGGGACTCCTGAGCCCGTATGGGCAGCATATTCGCCGCACCTGGAAGTGCAGCTGGAACACGGCACTCAACCACCTGGAGCACTTCCGGGTGAACTATAAAAGGGCCCAGCAACCAACACGCAATGGCCAGAGTCGGGAGGAGGAGGACGAAGCTTGGAGAAGGAGGAGGAGTGGTGGAAGAAGAAGAAAGTGTGTGGTGTGTTTTGGTGGTGTTTTATTTGTACTGGGGACTGTGTTGTGCCTGTGGGGATTACGGAGAAGACGTGCCCCACAGGTGAAGAAAAATAAAAGTTTATTTATTCTAATGTGCGTCTGGTGTGAGTCTGTGTCAGGTCAGGCACCCATATAGTGCCTTTTGTTACATATGCTACTGTGCTCTTGTAATTTCTCACAGTGGTATCACCAACATCAAGACAGAGAGAAGGAAAACTAATTAAAAATGTCTTTGTACATAAAACAAGACCATTTCCAAACATTATTGTCCTTGTTTGTTGGCTGTCATTGAAAAATTAGACCAGCTAGTTGCATTAAGTCTGTGAAATTACCTCCCATAACTGCTGGCTTGCTACTGTTAAAGTATTATTTAGCAAAATCATAATACTATAGAGCAGGGGTTGTTAACATTATTTTCTTCATATGCGGTCTCCAGGAATTTTAATAATTCAAATACTGTCACTTTAACCTTAAATTGGTAAGTACTGAACGTAGGCATAACTAACAGTAATATTTCTATAAGTATCATTTGGGAATTTCAACAAAGGATTACAGTAGGGGGTATTGTATGTAAATTGGTGCATTGTTTTTTTTCTACCATCATTTACTGTACATTTACAGCATACCAAATGTAACAATGCTGTCTTTTTCTAAATTATGTGTGCATTTGGGGTGCAAATTGTGAAATCACTTGTTTAAATGGCAAATATTTCACCTAAGTGGTAAATGCCTCTGTTAAATGCATCTTAGCAACTCTTTAAAAATTAAAAGAATCTTGCTTTGTGTTGTGAGTTTGAAGGTTTTTCAGTTTTGACTCTTCCTGCTTTTATGAATCCTATTTAAATGTAAAGCCTTTGTTCCAATTTTGGGCCTGTGCAAACCCTCAGCCTGCTGCTAAAGTTTGGGGCCAGGCTGCTGTTGGAGATAAGGCGTGATCTTTTCTTTTCTTTTCTTTTCTTTTCTTTTCTTTTTTTTAGTTCAGGGCTGTGTGGCAGTCCAGGTCTTGCTTTTGTTTTTGTGGCTTGCAGTCTTTTTTTGAGATTTGGAAGTGGCAAGATCACATATGGATCACAACATTGCATCAACAATGATATATAAGTTGGAACTTTATTAACAGAGAAATTAATAGAGAATACTGAAATTTATAAAAATGGGATTGAGCTTGCTGGGGAATTTAATCATAAACTGTTGTTAGCGATTTCAGATTATAATACTTACATATTTCAAAGTTTTCTTTCAGCCTATACAGCCTCTTCAGTGTGAAATGCAAATGTCAGAAATTAGAATTTAACAAAATCAGATACAGTATATTCACCTTAAGCATCAGAACCTAGAGCCTATGACCACAATACTTCATATTCACCTTCTTCCCAGTTCCTCAATCTGCCAACAAAAGCTCCACCACCAGGATTCAATTACCAGGTGGATTTGACTTCAATGTATCCATTGAATAAAATACAGGACTGAAAAGTTTCTTTGACAGCCCCCCAGTCCTCTCTTTTCAGGCTTTCTGAATAAGTTATGGAAATGTCAAATACTTATCATGAACATGCATCTTTAGGCAAGCACTTCACTTCATTCTTAGCGAGATGCATTACCCAGCATGCATTAATAAGCTCAGCCTGCGTGACTTAGTCAGGCAAAGAATTCGGCAGCACGAGTCTAATTGAAAGTGTCACAGAGCTCTGCAAAATAGAGAGATATGATTAACACTGATTTAGCACTTCAAATGAAAGGCAGTAAATGTAACGGCGATGCTACCCAGATATGAACAGTTTCATTTTTTTAAGCCTTTGCTTTGTTCTACTGTATATGCTGTGGTGCCAGCAAATATTAAATTCTGTTAGTCTGGTGGAACAAGGATGAGTTTTAAAATTCTCTAATGTCATTTATTTATGAAGGGGATTATATCAAACAGTATTGACTTTATAAAGCAACTTAAGACATAGTGGACAAGCTGCTCAAGGGCCCCACACCATGTGCTCCATTTTAAAAGGCTGCTTTTGTTGAGTTCCTCTTTATTATGTTTGAGAGAGAGAGAGTCCTTGGGGTTTTCTGAACGCTTTAATGTTTCGTTTTCTTATCAGGTTCTGTTTGTTGCCATAGGTTGGCTGCTCAATTTCTTACCTTCCTTTTTTTCTTTTTTATTCTTCTCCCAGACAGGATATTCTGGGAATCCACACTAGCCTCTCCTATGGTTGTCTGACTAGCTAATTAAGGGGTAACCTCCATAAACCCCTGCTTACTTTATACTTGCAGCTTCCACCAAAATTAACAGATACTGCAGAAAATGGATGATATAATAAAAATACATTATATACATGTTGTAACAGATGCCGGACCACAGATAGACAGCACGACTTTGCCACACAACACAACTTTATTTTCCTGCTTCTTTTCCGCACACACACAGTGCACCAATCACCACAGTACTCAGTCCCTCCTGCCTCTTTCAGAAGCCCTTCTGCCACTCCTCTCCTCGTAAGCTCAGTCTTCCTTCCTCCTGACTCTGGCCGCCTGAGTTGTGCCAGATGTCTCATCTTATAGAGGACCCGGAAGTGCGCCGACTGTTCCATGATCACCAGCCGTTCTCCACATGCCTCCTGGTAGTGTGCATGGGCCACAGCAGGGAAGCTCAACCCAGCTCCATAGCAGTGTGGCAAGCCAGGAGGGCTGCCCTCTGTCATCCAAGGGGAAGTATTGCCTCATGCAAGCTCCTTCCCCTGGTCCTTCCCTTATGGAGGTGTCCATTACAATGTATTTATACTGTCCCTTTTCTCACAACTTTTTCTGTTGCTTGGTTACATAGTTAACTAATAATAAAGCTACTAATATTTGACCAGCTACTGATCCATGAAGTTAAAAAACAGAGTTAGCTCACATCAAACTGAGAGTGAAGGAATATGGGTGGATCTTCTCATTTACACTTGAATGATGATGTGTAAGATAAAAAGAGAAGAAGACCAAGACAAGTCTTCATCACCCTCAAATGAAAGCAGCAAGTAAACATGGATATAAAACAACAAAGTAATAACGTAAGGATATTCCTCTCAAGGTTTGTTTAAAGGCGTTAAGGAGTTCATTTAAGGAGGTTAATAGTGTCTTGTGTTACTGGTCCTTTAATTTTGAATCTAGAATTAAGTTGCTAATTAAGAATTCAGATTATTTGTTTCCTTTGGAGTTCCTTGTTCATTCATTTTATGTAACTGTAATATTCGTCTGCATTTGCAGATTCTTCATTTATCTAATTTGAGTCATGTCATTATTTTTAATTTAGTAGGTGCTAAGGTTACTAAATTTGGTTGGGCTTTTATTAATTCCATCCTTTGGACAAATTGTCAACTCAGTGTTTGGCAGCTGAGCACTGAGTGGAGTGGTGAGTTTTTTCCCCCTTCTCTTCTGAACTAATGAAGGCTCCTTCTTCTGCTACCCAGTGGCTTTGGAATGTCCTCCCTCTGACAGACTTCTCCTTTACAAGGCTATAGTTACAAACAGTCACTTTTCAAATCACTAGGCCATATTGTGTTTGAAATAAAGGTAGCAAGTATCAAATGGTGGTTATTTTGTCACTCAGGTTTCGTTTATGTTTTATGAGGATTTGGATAAAGAACTGAATAATATTCCACGTCACACATGTAGACATTTTTCAACAGTCTAAAAGTGGGCAAATAACAGAAGTGCTTCTGTGGTCGTGTGTCTTGTTGTAACATCTTTATGGGAGAAAGAGGGAAAACAAGGCAAACTTACATTTATGTTTCACTAGCCGTCCCCCGCGGCTAGTGAAACAGGACAGCGAGGAGGACCCTGCCTGGCTCCCTACTCCTGAAGTCACGCTTCGGCCTCCACTTGGCCCGCAGCCTCTGTCTCAGCTTAGCGTGAATATATCGCTCCTGCAAGTGAACTACAATAATTAAGTCGCAAAATCAACTGGAACGTTCAAGCAAATTCTAGAAAAAAACTCTTTCTAAATCTGTTATGTAGTTCTCTTGTGAAAAACAGACAGACATACAGATGTTGGATTTTATATAGAGAGAGATGTTGTTCATTTATTATCATTTGTCTGTATATATTTTTGTATTCCCCTTTCCATTGTTTTTATTTTTTTATTTTTCTATTTTGTTTTTTGTAGCAAGTATATTTGGGTAATTTGTTGAAAGGTAGTAGATAGATAGAGTGCATCTGGAAAGTATTCACAGCGCATCACTTTTTCCACATTTTGTTATGTTACAGCCTTATTCCAAAATGGATTAAATTCATTTTTTTCCTCAGAATTCTACACACAACACCCCATAATGACAACGTGAAAAAAGTTTACTTGAGGTTTTTGCAAATTTATTAAAAATAAAAAAATTGAGAAAGCACATGTACATAAGTATTCACAGCCTTTGCCGTGAAGCTTGAAATTGAGCTCAGGTGCATCCTGTTTCCCCTGATCATCCTTCAGATGTTTCTGCAGCTTCATTGAAGTCCACCTGTGGTACATTCAGTTGACTGGACATGATTTGGAAAGGCACACACCTGTCTATATAAGGTCCCACAGTTGACAGTTCATGTCAGAGCACAAACCAAGCATGAAGTCAAAGGAATTGTCTGTAGACCTCCGAGACAGGATTGTCTCAAGGCACAAATCTGGGGAAAGTTACAGAAAAATTTCTGCTGCTTTGAAGGTCCCAATGAGCACAGTGGCCTCCATCATCCGTAAGTGGAAGAAGTTCGAAACCACCAGGACTCTTCCTAGAGCTGGCCAGCCATCTAAACTGAGCGATCGGGGGAGAAGGGCCTTAGTCAGGGAGGTGACCAAGAACCCGATGGTCACTCTGTCAGAGCTCCAGAGGTCCTCTGTGGAGAGAGGAGAACCTTCCAGAAGGACAACCATCTCTGCAGCAATCCACCAATCAGTCCTGTATGGTAGAGTGGCCAGACGGAAGCCACTCCTTAGTAAAAGGCACATGGCAGCCCACCTGGAGTTTGCCAAAAGGCACCTGAAGAACTCTCCAACCATGAGAAAGACAATTCTCTGGTCTGAGAAGACAAAGATTGAACTCTTTGGTGTGAATGCCAGGAGTCACATTTGGAGGAAACCAGGCACCGCTCATCACCAGGCTAATACCATCCTACAGTGAAGCATGGTGGTGGCAGCATCATGCTGTGAGGATGTTTTTCAGCGGCAGGAAGTGGGAGACTAGTCAGGATAAAGGGAAAGATGACTGTAGCAATGTACAGAGACATCCTGGATGAAAACCTGCTCCAGAGCGCTCCTGACCTCAGACTGGGGCGACAGTTCATCTTTCAGCAGGACAACGACCCTAAGCACACAGCCAAGATATCAAAGGAGTGGCTTCAGGATAACTCTGTGAATGTCCTTGAGTGGCCCAGCCAGAGCCCAGACTTGAATCCGATTGAACATCTCAGGAGAGATCTTAAAATGGCTGTGCACCGACGCTTCCCATCCAACCTGATGGAGCTTGAGAGGTGCTGCAAAGAGGAATGGGCGAAACTGGCCAAGGATAGGTGTGCCAAGCTTGTGGCATCATATTCAAAAAGACTTGAGGCTGTAATTGCTGCCAAAGGTGCATCGACAAAGTATTGAGCAAAGGCTGTGAATACTTATGGACATGGGATTTCTCAGTTTTTTTTATTTTTAATAAATTTGCAAAAACCTCAAGTAAACTTTTTTCACGTTGTCATTATGGGGTGTTGTGTGTAGAATTCTGAGGAAAAAAATGAATTTAATCTATTTTGGAATAAGGCTGTAACATAACAAAATGTGGAAAAAGTGATGCGCTGTGAATACTTTCCGGATACACGATAGATAGAAAGAAAGATAGATAGATAGATAGATAGATAGATAGATAGATAGATAGATAGATAGATAGATAGATAGATAGATAGATAGATAGATAGATAGATAGAACTTTATTTGTCCCCAGGGGAAATTTGGCTTTTTACAGTAGATCTTTAAATAAATAAATACATAAATGGTTAGATAAGTATACACACTGTGGTCACCAGGAGTCGCTGAAGCTCAATCACAGTAAACAAGAGGATTTTTTTGTGTGTGAAACTCTTCCTTGTAAGAGTTTCCCATTCCACAATTACAGTCTCAGTTATAAAGCACACAGCAATACTTTGACAGTTTCTCTTTCTCCTCTGTTGTCCCCGTTGTCTGTCTCTCTCTCTCTCTCCAATTCCACTCCTCTAAGCAAACATTGTCCTCCTCCGCCCAACTCTGGGTCTTGGAGTTGAGGCAAGTAGCTCCTTTTATTTAATTCCTGGAAGTACTTCTGTTGTTCAGAAGCTGTTCCTTGGAAGCACTTCCAAGTGATGCTGGAGACTAAATATGTAGGACTCACCAGTCTCACCCATGCCCTCTGGCAGCACCCACGAAACCCAACAGGGCTGAGGCATCAAAATGCAAATTCTAGTATGCCCTGTAGAAATCTGTAGTGGCCCTATAACCCAGGGGCCTGCCACCTAGGGTTCCGGGGGAAACAACGCTCTGCACCCAGTGGTCTCACCCAATCCTTCAATACCAAGGGTGTCCTGGCTGGTTAAGGTTCCTGGCTGCCCTTCACAACACACACTTTGGTCTGAACACACACTGGAATGTCAATAAAGCAAGAATATTAAAAAAAAAGAAAAGTTCTGACTTTGCTGTCACAGTCACAATGAGGTATTGTGCAGACATATTTCTGTTGGTATAAAGGAGCCCCAGTTGCGTTCATTGGCTGAAAGTCCTCAGTGTTCCTGTGATGTGCAGAATTGTTCATAATGGCACTAGTTTATGTGCAGCTTGCCAGCTTATGAACTTTAACTTCATAAATTGAAATATGTCTTCATAGTCCTAGACCATAGAAATCTTACAAAGTTTAGAGTTTTAGCCAAAGCACCATACTGACTGGAGTGGTGGTTCCTGCTATGCGCTCAATGATATTGGCAATGGCTGAAAAAAAACAACAACTCATAACTGGAAGAAATATGTAAGCAAATAGACAGATGATTCATTATAGAACAGTAACAATTATGAAATAAGCCAGTGCTAATGCATAGACATTTAATATCCGCTATAGAAGGCATCCTTAGCGGTTTCCTCCTCAGTAATTACTGTAGTTTGACTTTTCAAGCACAGTGAAATGTGTATATAATGTTTGTCAGGCTGCAATAAAAATTTAATACAAAGACTGAAGAGATTTTTTTTTCAAAATCCTTTGCATTTTGGGATTTGTCAGTTCTGCACCCTTTGAAAGGTGGATTTCAAAGAAATTCTCAGAAGCCAGTTCTTAAAAAGAATGGCCTCAACTTTCTTCTTTTTCTTTCATGGTTTTTTTTTTGACAATAACAAACATAAATATGTCAACCAATTAACATTAGCCATGATGTTAGTTGGACAAATACAAACATGCCAGACAAGACAAAAGTGATTTATTTGCTCTATTTGCCCAATGGGATTACGCTGCCCCCCTGTGTCTTTCTGCATTCTGCCATGTGAACTCTCCGTTTTCCTCCAATATCAGAATGCCGACTCTGTACACCAGCCGCTTATACCGCCACATTTAAACTGGGTGACTCGAAATTGGTCCCCTGGTGGATTCTGCAATGGCCTGGCACCTGATGCAGCTGACATACATTCATTAAGAAGGTTTGGTAATGGATGGAGGAATAAACGGAACATATTTTTTGAAGTTGGGTATTTTCCACAGTTTTGTCACTTTTCAAACTGTGTTGATTTGTAGCCATAGCTCCTCGCCATAAATAAGGTTATTCCTTCTGTAGACGTATGTGATTCTAATGCACGTGTAACATTTAACCAAGCTTGGATTAGAAGTGTTGGAATGCCTAAAGGACAGACCACTTACTAAATTTCAAGCAAACATCACACAGCTTCCAGATCATAAAGAGAAAATTCAAAGGCTACAAGGTGATGCTGACAGGGCGCTTTCCTAAATGAAAATACGAAGGATCATTACATAGGCTGCCATTCATCATAAAACCGTGAACCGTGTCAGCATAAGAATTGTACAGCTGTATTCTTTAGAAAAACATTCCTGTCTCCATGTAGCCCATGACACTGCAAAAAAGTCTGAACTCCTACTAGACATTTTCTACTCCAGGCCAGTGATACGGGTAGCTGCAGCCCCTAAATCCATTTACGGAGTTTATACTGTTGTATGCTCTTTGTATTTTCTATGCACTGTTTAATACAAACTTGACTAACTCTTCAAAAATAGTTTTATATTCTTCTGCAAGCCTTTTTTTTTATTCTGGTATAGTTTCAACCTCAAAAGCAACTGCTGCACTGAGTGTCTTTTATCATGCATGACAAAATCCAATATCACATTCATGATTAGGACATTTATGAAGACGTGGCCAAAAAAACTGTTATAAATATAAAAATCTCTGAAAAGAAATCTGACAGCTGGGTAAAAGTGAAATCAATTAATGTTCATTTTGCTCACATTCCACACTGTGTGATCAGCTGGCTTGCAGTTTAGACTCTTCTAGACTTCCCCTGTGGGATTTGTCCGAGTCTATGCCAGGATTATTGGTTTCTGTTCCCTGCAAAATTGCTTATGTGAAATTTCAAAATACATTGTGACAACTGAACTCAGTTTTTGAAATAGAGATTAACAATAATTTGTGCTTGAGTGGCTTTCTGGAGATCACGGCTTTTAGTCTTGCAATGTTGTCTCAAAGTGTTCTGTGAAGGCTTAAAGAAAAGTAACAATGATGTCTGAGCCTAAGAGAAGACGGCTTTTATCCCATAGGCAAAGCTTTCGAAATATCAGTCCAGGATGTGTGGTGTCTTGTATAGCAGCCCAGCTCAGCTATTTTATACCTGAGTGGAAAAGGCACTTCAGATAGTCAAAGAAGCACCACCAGGAGATAAAGACAAAGACTTGGTCTGGAAACAGAGAGAGGTCAAAAGCGAGGGATCAGAGTATTCTATTAAATTGGTAAGCCCAGGATGAACTTCAAAAATCAAAGTCAAAATTCATGGAGTGCCCTCTCTACACTAATACTTCAAAATTTTCTTTTTATCAACAAACTTGGACCCAAGAGAGAGTGCACCGCCATCATAAATTGAGGGGATGCAATGATGTCATGTAGTAGCAACATCAACATGACTAAGCCCATGAATGATATCAGAAGTTGGTGATGCCCACAGAAACAATTGAAGCCAAAATGGTGATGGAATAGTGTCAGTGAAATAACTTTAAAAATAAATAGCGGGCAAACTACTTTAAAATGAATTATAAAATGCAGTTAATTTTAATACTTTCTTGTTTATCGTTGCAAAAGAAAGTTTTGATATGTTGCATGTTGGTTGCATATGCAAGTAAAAATTTCATTGTACCCTGTACACATATCCTAACTACTACAACTACAGGTACAGTGATTCCTCCTCGATCGTGGGGTTTGCGTTCCAGAACCCCCCGCGAAAGGTGAAAATCCACGAAGTAGAAACCATATGTTTATATGGTTATTTTTATATTGTCATGCTTGGGTCACAGATTTGCATAGCAGGAAGTTGTCTCTTGTCAGTACAGGGTGGTCCAGATCTAATTCTGCAGATCCAGATCGTCTGGATGACTTTGATTTATGCGGAGACGATTCCATTTCTGGCGCGAAGACGATTCTTCATGTCGTCAGTTCACACACTTCTCAATGGTCCGGGATTTTTCGGGTGATTTTCTATGTAATAAACTGAATAAGTTAAAGCGTAATGAAAATTGCATAATTAGATCTGGACCACCCTATACATTAGACGTGTTGACGACTGGTGCCTAATCTGCTGTGATAGCGTGTACAGTGCTGTGCAGAAGAGCTCATCTTAACCTTTTGTCTTCACCCTTCAACAATGTCTCTGAAACACAAATCTGAAGCAAGTGCTGGTGAGAAAAACGATCACCATGGAAAATAAAGTAGAAATAATAAAAAGGTCAGAGGGAGGTGAAACTCCATCATTCATTGGCAGAGCACTTGGTTACAGTCAGTCAACAATAGCATTTATTAAAATAATGTACCTGTTCCGACTTACATACAAATTCAACTTAAGTACAAACCTACAGTCCCTATCTTGTACGTAACCCAGGGACTGCCTGTATTTTAAAAATGTAAAATGAATTTTAAATGGATTCTGCTCAATCCAGAACCAAAATTTTAATGCCATGTATCCAGTCTTTAAACTCACTTAAGCAAAGATTAGGTATATGGTGAGATATGGTGAAGTGTGTCTAGGGTCCGTGATGTGATATATGGGCCATGGCTGGTGCTGTAATTTTAATGGAGTAGGGCGGCTCAGGCTACATAAGTATAGGTGTATGGGAGGAAAACCGTGCAGCCATGGAGTGCATGCTTATAAGGGGAATTGGCTGATTGCTTGTTTACATGTGGGCAAAGCCATCACTCATTAGTGCTCCGTGGTTCATTAAGGACGCAGGGTAGAGATTGAAAAGGAACTAGATGGAAATGCAAGAGGAAGGAAAAATCAAGGAGACGAGAGTAATGAATGGCAGAATTAAGAAGTTGAACCAGTGCAGGTGGAATGAGGTGAAAGATCGGGGTTGTCCCATAGTCGAACGAGAGGAACGGCACTCCAGGAATGATCAAAACTTGTTGATTGGTTACACCAAGAGTTAGATAGTGAACTCCAAGGGTCCTGCAGGTACCTACAGAGGAAGCAGGATTAGGGAGCTGAGCATGATGTGTCCCAGTGGACATCAACAGAAGGTGGCGGGGATGGGAGCCAGATTGTGGACTGCCTTTGCCTGTGTCTCATCATCATCTTTGGGGTGAGAACTTTTCTTGAAGCTGTAGGATGCTGTAGAGACACCTTCTTCATCTGCTTCAATGTGCACATGGAGTAGCAGATATCAGATTTAAACTTAAGGTCAAGGGTATGATGATGGGCATTTATGTTCTCTTAAGTTTAAAGCCTCACAAACTCTCTGATCATCAGGGGCCAAATTTAAAAAACTTGTGTGTGCACAAAAATGTGTGTACACAGCTTTCCACGCAAACGTCAGGATTTATTAAAGAAAACTTGATGGCAGAAATTGTGTATATTCACAGCAGCTCTGACCAATCCATACACAATATTTGTGAGAAACTGGGAAATGATGACACCCTTGATCAAGGAGGAAAATGCACCCTAGCCAGCTAAATGTGTGTATAATAATCCATATCATGACCTGTTATTAGAGTGTTTACGTGACAAACATGTTACACCTTAAAAGTAATGTTTATGATGTACATACTCTCTTTTAAGAGGGTTAGTGCATATTTGCACTAAAGAACTTTCTCAGTTATTCATCAGTTCATATTGGCTACCTGTCGTCATTTCTCAAGGAACTGCCCAGCAGGCCGGGGATTTATCACTGAAGCTTCACTCCATCATACCCAGTGTGCTGGAAGCAATCAACTGACTGGAAAGGCACTACATCCAGTTTTCATATGGAGAGGGTGTGCATACATAAAACATGACACATTTTTTGCAAGAGTGAAAAGGCAATTTGCAGCAGTATCTGGTTCACTTAACGTATTCAGAGCAATTTACTGCAACTTATTGCTTACAATAAGTGCAATAGTTTCTGATAATATCTTTCATCATTTTTCTAAGAACCTGATTTTTTCAAGTTGCTTTCGTCAAGTTCACAACTGCTTTTCGTATTTTTCAGTAGCCTGTTTTCAAATGGTCTTTGCCCAATGGCATTACAGCCCAACTTAGTTGGGGCTTTCTTACATTTCTCTCAACAGGTTGAAGACTTGACCTTTTGGGCCTTCTCTGCTAAACTCCTTATTGATTCTCGTCTACTTTGGAAGATTTGTTTTGACCTGCTTTGATCTACTAGGCCAGTTGTTATGCTGTTGCTTCCACTGTAATGTAAGGCAGCTCTCAAAGTGTTGCATGAAAGTAGTAGCCAACCCCCATCAGAGGGACTGAGATGTTTGCTGGGGCTAGTCACAACACTCCATCTAAAGGGTGGCTCTCTGGACATGCTAGTGATCTTCGAATGATTTTAATCAATGTTATTTCTGGTTAGTTACTGCAGTGAAGACATGGGGATACCAGCTTCTTCTCAAGCTAACACCATTTCATAACATCCTCAACATTTTGAAGCTCTGCATCTTTGCCAAGCCCAGCCATTTTCTGTGAACTTGCTCTTGCACCTAGGATTCAAGATGCTAAAGACCATCTGGTAACAATATTGTCTGGCACATCATCAACATAACATGCCAGATACTATTTTTGCCTGACATTGCGTTTGCACTGCACATGGGACTTTTGGCAGCTGTTGTTAAGCAACAGAATATGTCACAAGGATTACCTTCAGAAATTGCTATAAATGTAGGGCAGTTAAATAGTGTACATGGGGAATGACACACATGCCCTGGCTGTGCTTTAAATAAAACAGACACACTTGAAATGGTCTGGCAAAACAGCAGGAAAATGTTCACCACAAATTGAGACATTAATTTCAATAAAAGAGAATAAACCAGTCCACAAATAAAATAAATAACAAGGAGCAGCTTTCAAGAAGCTTAGGAGCTTCAACTAAAGCCAGACTGAACAAAATTTAATGCATAAAAGCCATCTTGTCACTGCATCTATTTTGATAGGCCAGTGTTTCCCAAACTCGGTCCTCTGGACCCCCTGTGGCTGCAGGGTTTTGTTCCCACCAGTTTCTGTTTTTAATTGGACTCCTGGACTAATTAAGTGATGTGTTATTTCCCAAGTTCTGTGTTTTGGGAACAATATAGAAATTAGAAAACTAAGTTTGGTAAAATATATATATATATATACTGTATATATATATATATATATATATATATATATATATATATATATATATATATATATATATATATATTAAAATGTACCAAGCAGTTATATGGGAATAATGTATTGATTTCTTTTTAACAATATTTTCATCTTGATTTTCATTCTACTTTTCTAGGTGTTCTAATTGTTTAATTAATCCATTATTTACTAATTAGTGGGTCTGATGCTAAAGTACTCGCAGCCTTTGATTATTCAATGTGTGGTTTGCCAGCGTGTCTGCTCTGCTCATTTTTAATTGTCATTAATAAGATACAACAAAGGGGAAAAACTGCACAGAGAAAGGGCAAAATAGAATGAAATCAACAAAAGAGAGTCACGCATTTAAATCTACAGCAAAAGCAGAACTATTTATGAATGTCTTATAAATGTAAAAATCATACTGTTGTCACTGATTAGGAATCTGCCTGGAACAAAAACCTACAGCCACAGTGTGCCCCCCAGGACCGAGTTTGGGAAACACTGCTATAGACAATGAATCCATCTCAGGTGGACAGTGGGGGCTGGGTGGTCTCGTGGCCTTGGAACCCCCACAGATATAATATAAAAAGGCGATACCCCTCCCTTAGTGATATGCATCAAGTGGACACTTATACAGTCATATGAAAAATTTTGGGAACCCCGCTCAGCCTGCATAATAATTGACTCTCCTTTCAACAAAAAAGATAACAGTGGTCTGTATTTCATTTCCTAGGAACATCTGAGTACTGCTGTGTTTTCTGAAGAAAGATTTTTAGTGACGCAGTATTTAGTTGTATGAAATTAAATCAAATGTGAAAAACTGGCTGGGCAAAAATGTGGGTCCCCTTGTCATTTTGCTGATTTGAATGCCTGTCACTGCTTAATGCTGATTACTTGGTTGATGAGCTCATTAAGCCTTGAACTTCATAGACAGGTGTGTCCAATCATGAGACATAAAGGTATTTAAGGTGGTCAATTACAAGTTGTGCTTCCTTCCCTTTGACTCTCCTCTGAAGAGTGACAGTATGGGATCCTCAAAGCAACTCTCCAAAGATCTGAAAACAAAGATTGTTCAGTCTCCTGGTTTAGGGGAAGGCTACACAAAGCTATCTCAGAGGTTTAAACTGTCAGTTTCAACTGTAAGGAATGGAATCAGGAAATGAAAGGCCACAGGCACAGTTGCTGTTAAACCCAGCAGGTCTGGCAGGCCAAGAAAAATCCAGGAGCGGCATTTGAGCAGGATTGTGAGAATGGTTACAGACAACCCACAGATCACCTCCAAAGACCTGCAAGAACATCTTGCTGCAGTTGGTGTATCTGTACATCGTTCTACAATTCAGCGCAATTTGCACAAAGAACATCTGTATGGCAGGGTGATGAGAAAGAAGCCCTTTCTGCACTCACGCCACAAACAGAGTCGCTTGTTGCATGCCAATGCTCATTTAGACAAGCTGGATGCTTATCTAAGTGCTTTGGACTAATGAAACAAAAATTGAGTTATCTGGTCACTTTGCATGGGGGAAGAAGAACACCGCATTCCAAGAAAAACACCTTCTACCTCCTGTCAAATTTGGTGGAGGTTCCAACATGCTGTGGGGCTGTGTGGCTAGGTCAGGGACTGGGGCCCTTGTTAAAGTCGAGTATCGTTGAAAATCTACGGGATGATATGAAGCAGGCTGTCCATGCTCGGCAGCCATCAAAATGAAACTGAACTGGAGAGATTTTGTATGAAGAATGGTCAACAATACCTCCATCCAGAATCAGATACTCATCAAAGGCTATAGGAGGACAGCGTCTAGAGGACAAAAGGAGTCTCAACTAAGTATTGATGTCATATCTCTGTTGGGGTGCCCACATTTATGCACCTGTCTAATTTTGTTAGGATGCATATTGCATATTTTCTGTTAATCCAATAAACTTAATGTCACTGCTGAAATCCTACTGTTTCCATAAGGAATGTCGTTTATTAAAAGAAAGTTGATACTTTCAGCCAATGATAAACAAAAATCCAAACAATTAGGAGGGGTTCCCAAACTTTTTCACATGACTGTAAATATGGGAACATTTCACCCCTGGTGTTTTAGTAAACTGGCGCACACATTCACTATTATCAATGAATGAGCAAATCAAACTGTTATGTGAAATGTTAGCCACACATTTTGTACAATTTACAATTTATAAAACTGAGAAACATTAGAGCAAAGTGGGACAATGTTTTTGCATCGTCTTGATAGAATTCATTGAAATTGTGTGATCCACCTTCATAATTGAGTGGAGTCTTTCATCTTCTTACTGAAGCAAACAGTGGGAATGCTACCTGAGAATTCACAGTGAAGAAGAGACCTCAAAAGGAGAACCTCAGTCTTGGGTGTCCTAGGACTTAAGTTAGTTAGCCACACTCCTTAAATTGTACCTAAGAGAGTAAAATGGTCTCACCATAAAAGTATTTGCATTATACTTTTAAAAAGAAATCATATCATAATCATAAAATAATTGGCTCAGTCTTGTAACTTATGTTAATTCTTGTATTGCTAGTAAATGTGCCTTAATACATATTTACAGTTTGGAAGTTCCCTGTTCATTGGCACCAGAGAATACATGGATATCTTGGTCTACAATAAATTTATCATGAAAATGACAAAGGACAATGTTGGCATTATGTGGCTTCACAACAACTAAAAAAAAATCATTGCATGAAAAATGCCAACCATTGCAACTGTAGCAGTGTGTCATTCTAAAAGTATCAAGAAGTCAAAGACCCTGGACAGGCACGGTCAAGGAAAGGCAATGTTAAGAATAGTGTAGAGTAGAATCGCCTGAGGAATAATGTCAAACTGCATTGAAAACCTCCATTGATGCTTCTTAATAGATAGAGACTAGAGACTAAGGCCAGAAGCAACGCATTACAATAAAAGTTATTTGTGCTTCTGCATGTGTTTTACTCTGCCAAGGCAATACTCTTTCTACAGTTTGTTTTTGCAACACATGTGTAACAACTGTGATAAAAGCTATAATATACTGGGCTTGTGAAATGTGAATTTCATTTAATGAATACAAAATATCCTAATTTACATTAAATACTAATGTACAACATTGCAGAAGTATTTAGTGCTTTTGCCTCATGGAGCCAGTCACCTTGGTTTGAACCATCTTCCCAGTAGCTGTCCATGTGGATTGGCTCATTTCCCATGTGCATACGTGGCCTGCTTGTTCTCTGGTTTCCCCCCTCATCCTAAAGATATGTATGCTCAGTTGATTGGTGACTCCAAACAGGCATTGTGCGGGTGTTTGCATGAGTGGACCCTGTGATAGACTATTGCCCTCTCCAGGGCTAGATCCTGACTTGTGCCCATGCTTTCACAAATGAGCTCAGGCCGCCCCATGCTTCTTTCACTGTACTCTGTATTAGGGCCCAACTGATAGAATTGGGCTGATATTTGGTCTTTACATATGCATCGGTATGCACTGATATTATGACGCTGAAACTCTTCCAAGTAAAGCACATTTATTGGGTTATTTTTCTAGTAAAAAGGGCATGTTTGAAAAGCCACTGCTCTTAACAGATATGCATAATGATAGGAAGAACTGGGTGTTAGTAATGTGCAGGCTAAACCATCCCATGTGCGTCCAAATGCTAAACTTTGCCTGAATTCATTGACCCCTGAACTGACAGTTAAGTCTGTTTTTACAGAGGATGCATAAAGCCATTCGCTTACTTATGGTTGTACTTGAAGTTCAGTTTTCTTGCTGTAATGCAATATTCCATGTTTTTCTACATTTCATCCCTGCCAAAATGACTGCTGCACAGGGTTTTTACTCAGTAAGTAGGACCATCTTTGTTTTAAACTAAAGCATTTACCCAGTAAAAAACTGCACACGTTTCCCTTTCAGGCGGTTATGCATTTGTCTCTCTATGCCACAGCGATGGAGCGCTTCCACTGTGAGAGTTTGCAGATAAGCATGCGCTCCTATTCAAGCGTCTGTTTTCTTTTCAAAGTGATTTGCAGGTCGTTATTCAGTCTGCCAACTTTAGAAAAAGCAGAGGTTTGCCTCTGTAAATTGCAGTGATTGCCTGATAAGACTATTTATTTGTCAATAAATTCATGTCAACCTGTGTTTGTCCTTAAATCAATAGCAGGCAGGTGTGAACTGGCAGGTCTTTCTCCAATAAAGTAATTGAAATTCTTCACTCTTGAAAGAGCCCACATGTGTTACTGTGACTCTGGATAAAGGGGATCACTTTTTATGTAAATGAGAAACATTCCCAAGTTGCATTGCCAGCTGTGAATTTATTTGCACTTCTCAAACAAATGTGAGCTTCTTTGCATGAATCAAAAAAAGTCTTTATGTTACACATCATTTTAAAGCAGAGATGTTTACTTCTAACAATAATAATTATAATAATAATTCATTACATTTCTACACAGAGCTGTAATGAAAAATGTCTTACAGTTTTAGTTTTTTTAATTTTACTTTTTATTGTTTTACTCTTTTGAGGACCCGAGTGGCTGGACCAGGCCAAGGGGATGCCCACGTAACACCTGGCTGTGACAGATAGGTGGTCATTTCCAGAGGGTGGGACTGGACCGCGTCTCTGCCAACCACGATCCCGAGATGTTTTGTCATGTGGTGGGTACAGCACTGTGCTGTGCCAGTGCATGCTCCCCAACCTGACCTGACCTGCATGCCCTTTATGTGTTTGTGTTCATTACTTGTCCTGCATAAGCTGTGAGAACAGCTGACAATTGCAAAAGTTAAAAAGAAAGCTTAGACTATCTGATATTTTTCAGTGAATCAAGGAATTTGGCTTTGCTCATGAGCAAAACTTGGATCTTTTGGGTCCTAAATATTCAAGACAAATACCGTTTTTAAATGGCAATATACTTTTTCAAGTTTATGACTTTTATATGGTGGCCTTAGGCTGTTTAACTTATTAAAATGTATTCAAATGGTTCTTCTTTGGAGATGGTCACTCATTTTCTTGTCTCCCCTCTTGGTTTAGCTTAATTACCTGATTGCTCTTTTGGGTTTGTCTTTGGAATCTGCAGATGTCCGAGGTTAGTGTTGATCTTGTGAGAAGTGGAAGTCATTCGTCAAATCTAAATGTTCCAGTAGACTATGAACTCTAATAAAATTTTTCTTTCAGTAATCATAATATCTACAAATCAAACTGCTAAAGCATTTAAAGGCTAATGAAAAAATAAATAAATACATAAAGCTGGATAGGCCAATGACAACCTCTGGTTGTGGAACAATAATAATGTCCCTCAAATAGTACATATTGTGCACAGATACATGTAGATAAATATAGTGCCATCCATAATTTTTGGGACAAAGAGACATTTTTTATGTTTGGGACACAACAATGGCAGGTATATTTGGGAGCATTCACTGATTACAGCACATTGCCACAACCACCACACAACAAACCACCCTAATTGGGACCCGAGTGTAGCCATGCAGTGGGTGACATCTCAGCACCACACTGGAACAGTGCGAGTCTTTTTACAGTGGCTGGAGTGCCAATCCTGCCGCTAACCCCCATATTTTCCCTTGCAGGTTGGAAGACCTGCTTGCAGGGCTGGATGCGGGTTAACGTCATGCCAAGGACAGAGCAATTGCAGGTTAAGGGCCAAATGGAGACAAGTCACTTCTGGTGTTTTAAAGGATTCGATCCGGCAACCTTCTGATTGTCAGCACAGATCCCTAACCTCAGGTCTATTAATATTGAAGCAGTCATATTTAGTACTTTGTCACATATCCTATGCATGTAATGACTGCTAGAAGTCTGCAGTTCATATTCAGGTGCTGAGTGTCTTCTCTAATTATTGAGCTCACCAGTGCGTTCTTTCTTCTCAATGATATTCCAGACAGTTGATTCCAGCGATCCTAAGGTTTTACCGATGTCTCTAATGGTTTTATTCTTATTTTTCAGCTTCATAATGGCATCTTTGACTTTAATTGGCACAGCTCTTGTCCTCATGTTGAACAATGGCAACTACAGACTCCAAAGGGTAGACGCAAGCCTAGGTATCTTATGCTTGCACTAATGAAGCAATGAGACATGCCTGAGGAATTACAAACACCTGTAACACCAATTGTCCCAAATATTAGGGTATCCTGAAAAGGAGGGACCGTATAGAAAACATTAATCACGATGTCTGAATTGTTTGATTTGTAATTTTAAACTGTGGAGCAGAAGGGTAAATCAAAGAAAAATGTGCTTTTGTCCCAAACATTATGGATGGCACTGTATACTCTAATTTAATTAATTTAATTGGGGCATTCATCTCTTAGAAAATATGCATTTGCACTGATTTAATTGTTTATTCATTAACCCTCTAAAAAAATTCTTACTTCATATAATCATCGGATGAGAGTGCATAATATAACAGCTTTACTGTCAGTGAAGTTTATTTGTCATATTTAAGTCAATATAGGCTATATTATTATTTTTTAAGCATCGATTTAACAATTAGATAACTTGTGTGCACAGCACCTGCAGTCTACACATAAGAATCATGACAAATGTCACATGTTACTGTGCTGTCATTAACCTCTTTAAAAGTTAACTTAACACATGTTAATGCAGAAACATCATACACTTAACTTTTTTTATTCAAATTTTTTCTAGGAAAACCTAATACTTAAAACACCAGTAATATCGGTACAATATGTATTGGTCATTGGTGATCTTTGCTACCCCGGTATCAATATCATTAATGGTTCAAAATATCTATTTTGGTCAGGCACTACTCTGTACACATGCTAATACTGCTATTACTATTCCTACTACTACTGAATTATGTAAGCAGGTTTGAGAATTAAAGTAAATTAAAAACAGGATGATTTCAAATTCTACTTTGTCTGTTAGCCACTGGCTTACATTTAGATTTGGGCTGCGCCTCTTAACCAGAAGACTACTAGTTTTCTGCTTTAATTAAAAGTTAGTTCAAAGAAGCTGGAATTCATTCAATTTCAATGTGCTCTGTGTAGATAAAGTTAGTGCTTTATAGTAGCAGGAGGAGGAGGAGGAGGAAGAGGAGAATTCGTAGTATTGCCATGAGCAGAGTAGAGTGACAGTCTTACTTGCATGTCCAGCAACATGCCACACGGCGTTCTAAAATGGTGCTTTTATGGGGGATTCTCACATTATAAAGTGTTCACCTGGTACACCCATATTGATGTAAAAGCTGTGGAAGGGCCCAGGTGAGCCAAGCAGTCAGAAATCTTGCCCACCAGTCCTGAAGGTGTACATTTCATTTGTTTATTTTATTGTTGTCACTGTTGAGAGAATACTGATAGCTCACTGGCAAATAATTTGGAAGAGTGTCCCAAATGGCTTTTACTTCTTCTTTTTGTTATTGAATGATGTTGTTTCAACAATACTGTAATTACTCTTCCGTTTTTCACGTTAAGATTCATTTTCCACATTGGAATCTATCTAACTGGATTATTCTATTAATTCTACCAAGATATGCATAGTTTCTTTTTTGATGGGAACCACAAAAATGTTTCTACTCTAAGGTCATTTTGGCGGTGTAACAACATAGGGAAAAAAATAATTTGGGTACACATCCAGCTCAGATAAAACAAGGATTCAGTTTGCAAACATGTAGCCTGCAATCCCAATCCACATCTGACAGGAACCTAAAGACCCCACCTTTCCCACCAGTCACTAGTTGTAGCCATTCATTCCATCAGGTCTGCCAGCTTCCAATGAAGCTGATGTCCTAATAATTAACTCATGGACTGGTTTAGGTTAGGTTTAGGTTTAGGTTTCTTTATTTAGTCATGTTTACACAGGAAAACATGAAATTTGCCTTCTCAGTTGCATCTAATAACAGGTAACAGACAGAATGAAATAAAACAGACAAATAGAAATAAGAAAGGTTAAGGTAAGGCAGTTAGATAAAACATATTTATACCAAAAAAAAAAAAAAAAAAAAAGGTAACAGGATATATATCAAAACCTTAAACATTATCTCCGATATTTCTTATTGAAAAGTCGCATGGCACTAGGAAGAAAGGAGTTTCTGGAGCGATTTGTGTGGGTTTTCAAAGCAACTATCCTTCCTGATTTACTGAAGTTTAGTTCTACATGTAATGGATATCTGTCATCAGTTGAGATAATTTCCAGTTTCTTTAACATTGCCCTCTGACACACACATACTAGTCAAATCATCTACATCAGCCCTAATAACTTTAGCTGCATACTTCGTAATCTGCTGGAGCTTTTTTGAGTTTTGGTTTGTCAGACTATTAAACCAGGCAATGAAACTGAAAGTGATCACAGACTGGATCATACTACGATAGAAGGACAACATGAGGTCCTTGTCTACTTCAAATAGTTTGAGTTTATGGAGGAGAAATAAGCGCTGGTTGCATTTAGAAAATAATTTTTTTGTATTTGTATTCCAGTTAAGATTGTTATCTAGGTAAGTTCCTAAGTATTTATATTCATTCACTATTTCAACCTCCTCTCCCAGAACTACAATAGGTGAACATACAGATTTCTGTCTCTTAAAATCAAATATCATTTCTTTGGTCTTTTTTACATTCAGAGTGAGAGAGTTTTTATTGCACCAATTTACCATACAGTCCACTTGATTTAGATAGTGGTTTAGTAGTTCTTCATTCCAGAACAGAGGCATATCCTGGTATAATACATGCTTTGTGACCACATTCTATCCACCACACACCTGGCTTTCCAAGCAGAAAAGATCTTAAAATCATATTTTATATATTTTCTTAAATTAACTGATCGTGCAATGTGGTTCTTCCTTTTCTTATTTTTCAGTTCTCCGTGATTCATAGGTTTATAGGGTCTCCCCCAGACATCCTCTGATCCTGTTGGGGGTCCCGTCCCAGGCGTGGCCCTATGAAGAGTAAGATTTTCTATTCATTAAATTGAAAGACAGAACTGTCCCCTCCGACTACACAAGGAGCTCGATTCACTCCTGAAAGAGACTTATGT
Organism: Erpetoichthys calabaricus; assembly: GCF_900747795.2. Classification (NCBI taxonomy): domain Eukaryota; kingdom Metazoa; phylum Chordata; class Cladistia; order Polypteriformes; family Polypteridae; genus Erpetoichthys; species Erpetoichthys calabaricus. Next base: position 31,092,103 of record NC_041409.2, on the reverse strand, counting down.
TTGTCTGAAGTGTTTGAATAAAGTTTCTGTCTCTAAAATCTCCTTTATGTTTCTCTGCAACTCTGTGACCCAAGTGTGACAACGTATGTGGATTTCACTTTCACCAAACAACAAATCTTTTAATTCTCACGGAGATGCTTCTTCATTGGGAAGAAACAATACTTTTCGCTGATGGCAACACGAATTAGTCGATCTACAAGTCTCCGACTTAAAGTTTAAATCCAAACAATATCTTCGATCTTTTTTTACTGTTCCGTTATTTCACCGAGTAATAATTTCCATTTGTTTGCACTAATGCCATCTTTCCTATTTTTTTGAGACTTTTGAATCTTCCTACTTCCATTATCTCTAACCTGCTCTGCATGTGTATCGCACCAACGTTTATGAATTCTTTACGACATTCTACTTTGTCATCCACAATTTGTCTTTTATTTCTGGCCCCTGGCGTGGTTAAATCTTTTGGCTCAAAGTCTCATCTCGTGGGACATGAAAGTGTCTCATTTCAAAAGATCACGTCTCGTCGTAGGATAAAAAGTCTCATCTCCCAAGATTTTTTTATTATAATAGAGAGATGTCTCTGTGGATTTTCTTGCCACATCCCAAAAGATGCCTACTTTAGGATGACTGCCAATTCCAATTTGGCCTCTGTGTAAGTGTAAGCGTGAGTGAGTGGGTCGGTCCTGTAGTGGACTGGCACCTTGTCCAGAGCTGGTTCCTGCCCTGTGCCCAGTAATAATGGGATAGGCTATGACACATAAAACTGAGCTGGATTATGTTATTTTCAAGAATTACCATCAACTTAAAGTATTTGGAAAAGCCTGAGGCCTATATCTCCGAAACTCTAAATAAAGGCAGTGATTACTGTTGATTGGTCAAACTTGACAAAGCATTCTGTGCAGCAGATACAGTATGCTGTGTTCACTGGTGACCTTATTTGCAGACTATTTTCCTAGAACTTCATTCTGCAGCCAGTTTAGACAAACTTTTTTCTCAGTGTCCCATGATGCATTTTGAGGCCTGCTAGGTATCACAGAGCTGTCGAAGCCAATGTTGGACGAGGCATCCACCTGAATAATATAATGCTTATGCTAGCAGTGGGTTAAAAATTTGCGGAAATCTTATTTAAACACAAAATGCATACACAGAAGAAAACTGGGATTGTGTCAGTGTATTCATGTCCTAATGTTAATATCTGTTTGTATGAACTTATGTGAGACCTGTGTATAATGCATAAGCCTTCAGCTTTAATAATATTACCCAGAGTAATGTGCAGATGATGCAAAGCAAAAGCGTCAAAGGAAGAAACAAAAACTTTTTGATTTGAGAGAGGGGAGTACTTGCTATGGCATCTTTGAGGGGCAAGCCTTAATGGATTCAGGTTTCCTGTCTGCCAATGTCTGCAAGAAGTTTTACTGTTCTGATATTTAATTCTATTAACTCTAGCTCAGGGAGGCATGGTGGCACAATGGTTAGTACTGCTGTCTCATAGTTCAGGTCACATTTTTGGCCGCAATAATTGGCCCAGCATAACTGGTAGATGTTTTCTTAGTCACCAGGGACACTTAAAAGAGCCAATTCACCATTATAATCCACTCAGAATGAGTCCAGTTTATTCCTCCCTACTGACTTCAATGTGTTTTGCTGAGTACAGTAAGTTCCTAAACATTTCTGTAATTTTGCAGAACTTGAGGCAAATCAAAATCAGCAGGGTTCCCTCATCACTAGCAGTGATTTACAAGAGAGAAAAAACAAAACACAAAAGCATTAAGTGTCTTCTAAGTTTAAAATTACTGAATCTGCCTGCACCGTGATAATAAAAACGTGTTTTGAACCATTTTTGTTAAATAAGACTTATACTATTTAATTTGTATGAGAAATGTATGATTAACAGAATAAATTGTGTAAACATGACTGTATTGTAGAACTCATGAAGGAAAGCTAGCATTTCTGTACATGCGTTTGCATATAATGCGCAAAGCCCCTATTGTGAAAGCCCATGTCTGTCTGTCTTTCTCTCTGTTTGTCTGCATGAAACAACTCAAGCCTCCCATGGACCAAATTGGTTCAGATGTGGCACACTTACTGTTTAAAGAAATTTATCAGACAGTTACATTTTTTTCATATATCTCAAACAGATTGAACTGTGCAAAGTTTGTAAAATTCAAGTTTTCCCATTGAAAAGCATTGACGAGTTTGCAAAGTCATCCATCTTAAAACAGAGAAACATTCTGTGCAGCTTCAACTAGGAATTAATTTTGTGTGTTCAGTTTTACCTTGAGAGTGGTGGCTTGAACTTGAATATTTTATGTTTTTTCCTCTTTTACTCATCTGAGAGCCAATCAGATGGCTAATGCAAGTGAGTCAAATGGCAGGCAGAGCACGTGCCGTGCAAACAAACAGTCGCAGGAAGGCCCCTGACCTTTTTTTACATTGTGTACCAGTCAAATTCCTGAATTTCCAAGTTTTTACTTATTTATATCGTTTTTAAAAATTACTGTATTTCAACTAATATTAATAGCTAGATGGGGAACTTATTTCACTTCCTTTACTTCTTGATTACATTAATACTTATTTTATGCTAGTATTGGTCATCTAGCAGGAATAGATATTTTTTAGTTGCTAATTACTGGGTACTACACTATTGAGTATACTTTTAAAAATGTTGTGTTAAAGAAAACTGAAGAATTAGTCACAGACTCTCCACCACTAACACACATCAATGGATGCCACTTTCACATCCCTTGAATTGCAGACTGGTCTGAATGAAAGCCAGTGAGCCGCCACAAGCCTGTCTGCGCTCCATTTTAAAGCCATTGTAAACTGTTGTTAAAAAGCATGTATTTAATGAAGTCCACTAACACATGTCATTGCATTCTATTATCACTCTGACTTTTGAATATGACTCCTTATTACAAAACTACTTAGTAAACTAAAATATAGTAACTAACTCTTGGATGAAGTACTGTAAATAAAAAAATTGTGAAATCCTCCAACTTTCATATCAGTTAAAAAGGTCATTGAACAGACCTGAATGTTACACCATGCATACGTTGTCTAACGTGTCGATTGTGTGTATTTGAACAGGAGTTTAACAGGGTGATGCCTTTTCTGGTCAGCTGGTTTGGTCAGAGACCACATGACTGTGACGGACAGAAATGTTTATCAAGAAGAAGAGGATATTAGGATGTATGCAAATGGCCTTCTATCTTATAGGCTACAAGGGTATTGGGAGGTATGTAAATGTCAAAGTGAAAAATGTGTTCCAGTTGTTAGATTGTACAAGCTTTAAGCTCAGATAAACGTATTAGCATATATATGCTTGCAAGAAAGTATGAAGTAAGTCCCTGGGACCTTGTAGTCAACATGCTATTGTATTTAGTTAAAAGTTGCTTCAATGACAAGTAACAAATCCATTGGAAATTATATGTTGTCTGATTTCAGTTTCCAGTTCTTGCATAAGCGGCCACCGAGGCACTCTATGAAGGACAGGATCTGGAAGTGCTTCTTTGGCATCTCTGTCAGGTTAGTCATTTGCAGAAGCATTTCAAATGACCTAATAATAAAATGTCTTACACTTTAAAGGAATCAATTAGATGGATAAAGAATATAAAGAGTGCAACAGCTAAAAACCAAACGTCCTATCTGATAGGAAGTTTGCTGTATGGACTTTGAATCGTTCAGGTCATACATTGTCTTCTGTTTTAACTTCCAGTGTTTGATGTGCCTGGTTTCTGTGCAAATAAACATACGTTTACATTGAAATAAAGTCTTATTATTATTTTACTGACACTAACTCATGTTTTACTGTGATACTAGTAATCACTGGAGAATCAGAGGTTCTACAGCAAGAGGGACTGAGATACTTATCTAGGTTCTGTAGGACCCTAAGCCAAGTCATAAAAGATCAGTAGCTCTGTAGTAAAGTGGGACATCATCCCATTCAGGCTCCCCCCTCACATGTATTTAGAGGTTACGTATATAACAAGCTGTGCTCATTCAGGTTAAATCCTTTCAGAGGTAGCAAACTAGAAGCAGGCTGTGTTGGTTGATCCAAGAAGAAGCAGGGCTCCTGGTCTTTGTTAGGGTATTCAGAGCAGGACTGGACTCAGTAGCGTGCAGCCTAATCTTTTTAAGATATTCAGAGGTCCAGTCTTTGCAGTGAAGAAAGTGCCAGCAAGATTAGTCTCAGCCATTGTTAAGATATTCAGATTTAAGTGTTAAAGTCTTTCAGGACAGGAAAACTGAAAGCAAGACTGTTCTCAGCAGCGTTCAGCCTGCCCTTGTTAAAGACTCGAGAGGTAAGTATTGCAGGGTGTAGATGTAAAACAAAGTTAATTGGTTCAGGAACATTATTTAGGCATTTCTTTGATTAACTTGTCCACCAGTAGACAAAGAACCTTAGGAGAAGTGCCTTTTATGGACACTCACAATAAAAAGTAAGCAGACTCCAACACTGAGACACCATCTCTGGAAATTGTTTTGCAATGTGTTATTGCAGGGAGACATTAAGCATTGAAGATGATAGCACAGTCCATTAAAATGAATTTGCTGATGGCATTCAAAGTGGGGCGAACATTGTTTTAACTGCACCTGTCTTCTTATATCTCAATGTTGGACTTCAGCATTAAAGGTCAGCCATGATACCTCTTCAAGGTTGGTTGGCTTAAGGCTTTAGTGACCTTAATTTTAGTGCCTGTCAGAATAACGGGATAATTAAGATTACATCCAAATGGAAACACATCAGTTCTATTAGAGATTTCATTTATCCATAAAAGGTCAACAGACTCCCCTTAGAATTTATTCTCTTTATGTAACTGAAATATAAAGTACATCATTTTGTATGAGCCGAGGAAAGTCAGCCTTTGAATCTGTACTAATTGCATAAGAAGAAACCTTACGCATGTAAATTTCTAACAAACTAGGAAAATATATGTCTGAATTTACTGTACCACCAAGTATTCCGATATTTCACCCTAATGCCAATATGCTTTTTGTCTTAACATATTTGCTCAATTTTTATTTTACAACATTTTAATGTAATATCAATTGTTTATTGATACACCGAGTGAGATTTATTTGGTAGTGGCCAGTGTGTGGAGTTGTAATCAATGAGCGATCTCACCCAGCCGGGTATAGAAGTGCCCAGTGTTTTAAGACAGAGCTTCTCAAACTCGCTGCTGGGGACCTGCAGGTTTTTGTTCCAAGCAGCTTCTGTGTTTCATTGGACTCCTGGGCTATTTAAGTGAACTGTTATTTCCCAGATTCTGTGTTTTGGGAACAATTTAGAAATTAGAAAATATTATTAAAATGTACTAAGCAGTTATATGGGGATATTTAACAATATTTTCATCTTGATTCTCTTTCTACTTTTCCAGGTGTTCATATTGTTTAATGAATTCATTATTTTCTAATTAGTGGGTCTGACACTGAAGTATTTGCAGCCTTTCTCGATTCAGTGTTGCTTGCCTGGGGTCTGCTCTGCTCGTTTTTAGTTGTCATTATTAAGATACAATGATGGGAGCAAACTGCACAGAGAAAGGGCAAAATATAACAAAATCAACAAAAAACAGATTTAAGCACAAATAGAAATATTTCTAAATGTCTTATAAATGTAAAAATCATACTGTTGTGCTTTTCTGAATGTCGAATAAAAGAAGATAAAAAAAAAAAAAACAGCTAATGAAATGAGCTCAGTGCTCCCAGCTGTTGTCACCGATTATGGATCTGGTTGAACCAAAAACCTGAAGCCACAGTGGGTCCCCAAGACTGAGTTTGAGAACTTCTGTTTTGGGACAATGCAGGCTGTACAGTAATCCCTCGCTATATCGCGCTTCGCCTTTCGCGGCTTCACCCCATCGCGGATTTTATATGTAAGCATATTTAAATATATATCGCGGATTTTTTACTGGTTCGCGGATTTCTGCGGACAATGGGTCTTTTAATTTCTGGTACATGCTTCCTCAGTTGGTTTGCCCAGTTGATTTCATACAAGGGACGCTATTAGCAGATGGCTGAGAAGCTACCCAGCATACTTTTCTCTCTCTCTCTCTTGCGCTGACTTTCTCTGATCCTGACGTAGGGGGATTGAGCAGGGGGGCTGTTCGCAAACCTAGACGATACGGACGCTCGTCTAAAAATGCTGAAAGATTATCTTCACGTTGCTACCTTCTGTGCAGCTGCTTCCTGAAGCGACATGCTGCATGGTGCTTCGCATACTTAAAAGCTCGAAGGGCACGTATTGATTTTTGACTGTTTGTTTTTCTCTGTCTCTCTCTCTCTCTCTCTTTGTCTGCTCCTGACGGAGGGGGTGTGAGCTGCCGCCTTCAACAGCTTTGTGCCGCGGTGCTTTGCATACTTAAAAGCCAAACAGCCCTATTGATTTGTTTGCTTTTCTCTATCTCTCTGACATCTGCTCCTGACGCGCACTCCTTTGAAGAGGAAGATATGTTTGCATTCTTTAAATTGTGAGACGGAACTGTCATCTCTGTCTTGTCATGGAGCACAGTTTAAACTTTTGAAAAAGAGACAAATGTTTGTTTGCAGTGTTTGAATAACGTTCCTGTCTCTCTACAACCTCCTGTGTTTCTGCGCAAATCTGTGACCCAAGCATGACAATATAAAAATAACCATATAAACATATGGTTTCTACTTCGCGGATTTTCTTATTTCGCGGGTGGCTCTGGAACGCAACCCCCGTGATGGAGGAGGGATTACTGTACTTCCATTGGCAGTGAGCACCTGACAAATATCATGTACTTTAAAGTGAATCTGCCCTCTAAATCCTAAAACAATGCCGGTGGATAACTGAAGTCGAGCTGCACATTGAGACACTGATTAGTGCTACTGCCTTGCATCTCTAAGGATTTTCAAGCCGGACGGTACCCTTCCTTGGGCTGACTGCACTTTCTCTTTTTTTTTTTCCTCCCATATTTAAGACATGAGCATGCGAGTTTTATCAGAATATGGAAGTGTGTGTGAGTATTCACTGCTATATACTACTGTCCTGTGCAGAGCTGTTTTGTTGCTTTTGACCAGATGACCAGTCCCAACAACTCTGTTGAGCCTCGATAGAGGTTTAACAGGTAATAGAAGGGTTGGCCCATGACACCCACAGATTATTATAATGTAAGGGTAGCATGGTGGCGCAGTGGCAGAGCTGCTGCCTCACAGGTAGGAGACCTGGCTTTGCATTGCAGGTCCTCCCTGCGTTTAGTTTGCATGTTCTCCTTGTGCCTGCATGGGTTTCTTCCCGGGTGCTTCAGTTTCCTCCCACTGTCCAAAGATATGCCGGTTAGGTGAACTGATGATGCTAAATTGGTTCGTGGATGTGTGTGTTCCCCAGCAATAGAAAACAACATGACATGACCATAAATCTTCTATGTCAAGTACTATTTTCTAAGCCTGCTTAGGTAGCCTATCCCAGCAAGCACGGGGCACAAGGCTGGAACAATCCCTCGACAAGGCATCAGTCCATTACAGGGTGTCTATGTAAAGTATTAAGTTTAAATATACAATAAAATTCATAATGTTACATAAATTAAACAACCAAAAATGTTTTATCTATAAAAATGTGACATAAATGTATTAGCAATACAATTAGATGTTGTTCTTCTTTGAGCTTGACATACTGATCCACAGCTGTGAACATCACATTATTTATATAGATTATGGAAAAATAAAATAGTGTGGCATTAAATAACCTAATATTTACTCTAATGAAGTACTACATTTTAAGAACTATTACAAAAGAAAAATTAACCCACACAACTCAATATAAAATCGTGGGTGCAATTTGACTTTAAAAGTCACAGTCACCCCATTTGGGAGGTGACAAGCAGTCCAACAGAGAAAACAATAAGAGCCATTCAGTGCCTAATACTTGGAATATGATTCAAACAAAGGTGAGCTGGCCATTAATACAGTTGGTGTCCTGTTTTACTGTTTATTTCATTATTTATTTTCATATTTAATAGTGAATAAAGGTGTAAGGGCTAGATTAGACTACAACAACGCACTCGGTAATGCAGTTTGCAACTGCTATTTCAGGTTTCCTCAGACACTTTCGAGTGTAGTAGCACGGTCCCTTCTCCTTTGCAGTATTAATGTTTGAAGCATACAAGGAAAGTCCAGAAGATCCATATTTTATTAAGTCTAGATGCTTTACTATATAAATCGAAATACCAGATACCTTAAAGTGTATTTTGTTTAATTCTTCCATCCATAAAAACAACTTGAGGGAAACCACAGCCTAACATTGCCTTAATTACCATCAGACAAGATAGAGTCTGGGCCTCATTTTCATTGGGCCAATTTATGGATGTTAGATAACCCAAAAGTTTCAAGTGTATGGACTGTGATATAAAAAAATAATCCTCATTAAAAAATTAGAAGGCATGCTTTTAAAAATGTATTCAACTTTATTTTAAATCCCTAGGCTACTTTATTGTGCTTCTTCTAAGTAGACCAATACATTTACTTAATTATATTATACAGTGTAGATTAAATATAATGCTTAAACTTTATTATTCAGTTTTCACAGCTGTAAACATGTTGTAAGCAGGAGTGAAAAACATGATGAAAAGGGGTTAGGACCCCAAAATATACAAGAAAAGAAGCACAGATTTGTCCAAAATAGCCTTACCTCAAACCAGCCAGCCCCCAACTACAAGCTGAAGGCTTCAAATGTGTCACAAAATGCTAAAACATTATAAACACATACATTTTTTGACAAACAATATTTAAAAATTATAAAAAGGGCACTGAAAGAGCATAAAGAGAGCTCCCTTAAGGGCAATCCCAGGTAACCAAATTCTAATACACAATCTAATAGAATAATCCAAAGACCACAGCAGAAAAAAAGTCAAAAAACAGAAATTCAAGGAGCAACAACAATACTGACGGGAGACTCCAGCAAACCTGAGTGCACCTCTGCCAGCGAAAGGGAGGTCTCAGGAGTGGTGACGTCGGAGTGGACCCGCTGGACCTGAAATGTCATAGATTCCAGATATTTTAAAGGGGAGCACTCATGTGTTTTTACCTTTTAATAGCGACACATACGTAAGAACGTGTTGTGAAACAAATGAAGCTGTTTTCAAATAAATTGCAAGAAAACAGCAGACCGGCGACATCACTGCTTTAATTTGAATTCTTACAGCAGCTCAATACTAGATCAGTGATGGCACAGGTTTGCTCTTATCTGATGATTTATGTAAAAATGGCTGCCTCATTTTACTCTGCAATTTTTTTCAAAGCACCCACATGAAAGAGTAAAATTGATTAACAGATTATAATCATTAACATACAATATGAAGATGACTGTGTTAACGATGACTTCAAGATTACTGTGAAAGTCTTTGCCAGGGTTTGCAAGAGTTGAGAACTGTTCCTCAACAGCAAGAAAACTAGTAAGATAGTGAAAGTCACATTTAGATTTATTAAATCGATCGATTGATTGATTGATTGATAAAGTGTCAAATTGTGCAACCCTGTGGTGGGCTGATGCCCTGCCCGGGGTTTGTTCCTGCCTTGTGCCCTGTGTTGGCTGGGATTGGCTCCAGCAGACCCCCGTGACCCTGTGTTAGGATATAGCAGGTTGGATAAAGACTGACATATTGTGCAACATGTACACATTACCAGAAACAGCTTTATCTGTGGAATTATTCCATTCTTAGTGGTCACGTTTAGGTGAGGCAGATCCACTGCATATTGATTTTGCTGTTTGGCACTGTGCTAGATGTTTTTAATAACAGAGAAAATATATTTGGATTTCATATTAAAGTCTTGAGTTTTCTTTTTATCTGGCTTGTCTAAAATCTTTGCAGCTGCAGCTGATCATAATACACTCTAATTCTGAAAACATTCAGGATAATGTGATCTGAAAAGCTGTCACTCTTCTTGTAAGATAATCACCCAACCAGCCTAGAGCAAGCAAGATACATACTGGTGGAATCTGTGTTCAGCACTTTCATGTTTTGGAAAACAGTAACAATTTATTATTTATTTTGTGTTTTGTTGCTAAAATCCCTTGAAATTTAGAATTAACTGAAATTGCGGTACTTCTTCATTGAGTCTTCTTTAAAACTTGCATGTCATTTTTACTAGAATGTCAATTACTTTACCAAACTAATACAATGGTAAGTATGTAGTGCTGACCTACTGGCTACTTCCATGTGTTTATTAGCAGTTAGTAATACGTGATAACAAAGCCATAAGCGTTAAGAGGAAATGTTCATGTAGACCCATCGTAAGCAGTGCCCTGAGTTACTTAAGACTGTGTATTTAACTAAATTATTCTGATATACAGTGCCTTTAAATTCACTTTCCACTTATTACTTAAACAGTATGCCTTTTATAACGAGCACAATGACAATAAAATCATATGTTCAAGAATAAAAACTATGTACTTAAATAATAAAGATAATCACAAAAGAAACACAGATATTTCAAAAACGATGAGAAATAAATATTTACAATTGCTTATGTTTTCACACTAATAACCCACCCATGAACTCACCTACAATAATCATCTTCACAAAGTCTTATTTACAAAATTTCATGTTGGGAGCACCAGTTGGTACGAGTGATCGTTGTGGTCATTAAATAAAAATTAACTGTAAAAAAACTAAAAAAAAAAACTAAATAAACAGACCTTCTCAAATGCCTTCTCACATATATTCAATGGATCTGGTTCCTCCATCTTCCCTTCATCACATGTACAGTACTCCTTACGTAACTCCTTTGTAAGCTGTAACTCATGTCGTTTTTGTTTCTTTTGTCCACTAAACTACCAGCCTACTGGTTTCTCACTTTCTTGCCACTTTCTTTATCAAAGCTTTTTGTTTTGGGGTTTACTATCTTTCACCACTCAGTCTGTTCCTTCTCCACCATGTCTACCATTTCTCCCCCTCTATTTCCCCTCTTTTTCTTTTTTTCATCTACTCCACTCCCTGTTGCTATCCCATCCAAAATGAACTAATCAAGTGGTACTACCCTCCATCAGGCTGGGCTTTATGCTGCTATTTGCTGCCTAGTAACACTTCTTCCCAACTATCCTTTTTTTCTTGTTTATTAAAATTTCTTGCAGCTCCGTTACTTTTTATTTTTCTTTGTCAAAATTTACAGCAAGCCACATTTAGGCAGAATGTTTGCTGTTGCTTTTGGACTGGCCATAAGTAAGTTAACTAGTACCACATGACTGTCATGAGGGTCATAGTGGTTCAATGATTATTTCTGCAGCTTCACAGTTCCAAAAGAATAGAAGGAAACTCCATTTTGATCACGGTTACTGTAGGCCTTACACATTCTCCTGGCAACTGAAAACACATCTACCCAGAGAAAAAACGTGCGCAAAAGCTTGTGTCTCATGTTAACAAAAACTTTGTTTGTCCCCAAGAGGAAATTAACATTTTACAGAAGCTCAAGAAAAAATAAATAAATATTATACAAATAAATATTGTAAAAAACCACAACTCCTGAAATATATGTAAGAACTTCTGACTTGGATAATAAGAGAGCTGCTACTATCTGATATCTGATGGTTTATAGGTGACCGTAAGATGTAGTCAGATCTGTCCAGTTGTCCCACAGACCTTTGTTTAAAGGAATTAACATTTGGATAAAGCAGGTCCAGCTTGTGTCCACAAATGCAGCATGCTGATACAAGTTTGTTCTTTCTAAAGTTCTCTGGTTGAAGTCACCAGCATTCTAGGATCAGAATGATTCATAATTAGAATGTTGACAATTTCTGTTGCTGAGTTAATAAATATTAACAAGGATGATTTATCTTCCTAGGCAGTAATGTGGACAAATGCAGTCAGTATTTCAAAGTCTGGATTACACATTTTAGTTGTAATAGTAACATGCTTACTTTCTGTACCATTACAATTACCATAGCTCATTCCATAGACTTCCAATACCCCTTCTGAATTTTCCACTCTATCTGATCAATTAGATGATACTCGTCCAACATTTAAAAAGCGTCTGAAGTTAGATGTTTAAACTAGTTCTCCTCATTACCCAAAATTAACTTGCCATGACTCGCCATAAGATGTGATAATTCATCCAACTTACTTACTCATATGGAAGGAGGCCAGATGTGAAACCTTTCCACGTTATCTTTATCCTTGCCTGGATCTTCACCCTTTCCTTCCTCAGTGTTGTATAACAATAAAATGTGAAAACTTCCAATGGTGATGAACATTTTTATTGGAATTTTAATACTCAGATTTATTCCAGTGTTAAAAGTTAGTGCTCATCTGTGATCTCCTGGCTCACGGCTTTTCATGAGGAACTTAAAAGCTGGATGGAGTATAACTGCAATAAAACAGAACTCTTACCAATTGGCACTAAAATCTAGATTAAGAAAATAAGCTAATTTTCTATGTGATGATACTGTCATACTTTCCATTTTGACAAGAAATCTTGTTGTCATTTTAATGCCTCCTTTTCTAAATCATCTCATGTAAGATACTTTAAGAATATTTCTTATATCCGCTGTTGTATCGAATCCTGTGTCTGCTTGTTCCTTTTTTCTCTTTCTGATAGTAAGAAGCTTATCCATTCTTTCTTCACATCCCACATTGACTTTGTAACTCCCCGTTGCTGGGTGCCTCCTCTAATGTGTTATCTCAATTTCATTTGGTTTACTTAGACATGGAGAGTTAGGAGAAAACGCATTGTTTTGCTCAGTCTCCTTTGGTTCCATGTATCTTAGGGTTTAATAAAGAGAGAATCAACCATACCATCCTTGGGATGGGAAGATAAGCTAGAATTTGAAAGGGAGCAGTGGTATCAGGGTGACAGAGCCACATGTGAGTCTTGAGTGGAGATATATTTCTTTTTGGGCTCTAGTTGATGGAGATGCCTATAGTTATTGCTTCTTTGGAGATGAAACTGCACATTATCCGATCTTTCTGGAGTATTATATTAATGGTCTAGTGGTCTAGTTGAAAACAGAGCACCAAATGATCAAACATAACATTGCTCATTAAAGTAATAATAAAAAGGAATAATTGGCATATCAGGTAAGCTAAATGGTGTTTTCTATTAAATAAGATTAAGTTCTGTATTTTTATCATGGGACCAGAGTGGAAATATGTTACACGTTGGAATGAATACAAAACTGTTTCTGCTACCACTGCCCTATAAAGCTTTAAGTGGCCTGGCAGTGGGCTACTTCAGTAACTGCGGCACTGCACGCCCTCCACCCACTCCAACAAAATGGTGCTGTAATGATCTATGGGAGACACAGCTTGAAGCTCTATTGAACCCAGATTTTGGAATGACCTCTCTAAAATAATTATATTATATTCTTTTACAAGGCAACATTTTGATATTTCAAAATCTTTCATTGAAAAACATTGTCAAATGTTGGATCTTGTCTGTTTTAAAGCAGAGACACATTCTTTGTGATTTCGAAGTGAGATTAGTCTGCTCTTTCACATTTTCAGAGATTTGCGTCATCTTGTATATTTTCCTTTTTTTGACACATTCAACAGCCACTCCTGATAGCAAAACGGAGCTCACATTTGTCAAACGCTGGGCAGGTGCGTGTGTGAGCCGTACCATATGTACATCAGTCCACTTCTCCTGCTGCTTGAACACAGAAAACCACTTACTATAAATGGACGTGAGAAGAAAGGAAAGAAATGAATCAATAAGCTTTGTTCTGTAAGCATACATTGAACAGATTTATGTTGAGTATCTACATTATATTAATAACAACCTCACAGCTACAGTAAATCAGCTGCACATTGTAATGATTCAATATTTCTCTGACGGTAAAATGTATCAGCATAGCTTCAGACCTGCTCTCCCTCATGGTCCAAAGTAACCAACAGTTTTACCTTGAGATCCAAATGGATTTGAACTTATCAGGTACTTATGCTGTGTTACATTTGAGAAATCTGAACAATTAGTTACAGATTTTCCACAACAAACGAGAACACATTACTGTAATCAGTGCCATTTTTACAACGCTTACTCCCACTTTAAGATGATCTCCCCAAACACACCTGCATGTTACACTATGCCTACATTTTTTAAACTATTATATTTTTTATCTTTGAGAATTTTGTGGTTCGTTAATATATATATTTTTTAAAATGTGGCATGTATTGGTATTAGCCTCTATCCAGTTTTATTTATTGAGTCTATTCTGTGCTTCTATTCCAATTGTGTCATTCTCAACGTTTGAGCATCGGAAAAGGTGCTTATATGAATAAAATTATTATTATGATCCAGAACTGAATTAAGAAATTTGGAAGAGTGGATGTAGTACTTCAAGAGTACTTCCTGTTGCTAGACAATACTTACCTGCCATGACAATATCTGATTATCAACTCTATAAAATAAAGTCCATGGTAAGTAGAAGCAATTTACACTTTGGGTTCTATGTAGGAACCTCAATGTTAGTGTTTTTAAAGGAGTACTCCACCCAAAAATTATATATCTTTTTAAATGTTGCTTATCTCATGTGTTTTACAGTGGCAGCTGAGAAAAATTTTACTCCCACGGTTTTGCGGAGAATTTAAATATTGACTATTCCAACTCAGTGCCTTCAATAGGGGATCAACGCTGGACGTGAAACCCTTCCACAATAAAAAGAAAAAAAATTCTTTGCATAATCCATATGTCCGATGTCCGATCAATTTATATGGTCAGTTCCTTTTTAGAAGCTCCGCATTAAATGTCAACAAGGAAGATGTCATTCCCACAATTCTGTGCGTTAGAACTGAGGAATCTGCCTCTCCCTCTTGTGAAGAAACCTGTCGTTCGTTTCAAACACTCAGCTCTGTGGGAATGACCGTTACCAACACAGATCCTTTAGCCAGAGAGCCACCACTCCATCCCAAGATGGAAAGATGGTGAAGTAGTTGGCATTGATGCCTCTCAGAGCCACATCACCACATTTTCACTTTCACTGTATGTGTGAGTGAGTTTTCTTCAGTTACGGATGTTACCTAGTGACTCTAAATCTGCTTTGTGTGAATGAGGGTGACTTGCAGTAAACGGACATCTGTCCAGAATTGTTTTCAGGTCCCTGAAACTGTGTAATGGAAAAAATTTAATTCAAGTAATGGATGGATGGAATTAATAAACTGTTAATTAGCTACAGGGTTTGTTCTAAAGTGTGTCATTGAATCTCTAGTGTCACAGCATACACTGATTGACATGAATATTGTCATTCAAGGCTTAATAATAAACCTACAGACACTGACACTTACTGATCCATTTGTATCTGACTGATAAAAAACAAAATGAACGCTCTGTAGTTAATGGCTTGAAGATCAGGTGCAGTTTTTGAAAAGACAGGAAAATCACAAAGTACTGTCATGTGTGCATATGTAGCATTAACACAACACGCTTTGCAAACCTCCCATTAGGGGAGATGTTTCTGTCTGCTTAAGTGATCACTATTTAGCAGATTTCAGAGGAATCATTAGTGGTGTTTCCCAGTCACATATTCATAATGCAGACTCGTAATTTCTAATGTAAATGAGGGAGTCGTGGTGAAGCGTTAAGTAAATGGCAAATCCCTCACTTAACGTCATTAAACTAATAACTAATAGAAAAGGAACAACTGCTCAAAAAATGTAGCATTCAGCAGAATTCCTGCTGCTTCGTTGCATGCAGTTTTTCATTTCATCCTTGCCCAGTGACTTACCTCATTGTCAAACATTTTCCAAAATGACTCCAGTAAAATGTGTTTCTTTTAAAGCCCAGGCAATCTGTTTCTTGTTCTACTGCACAGGTTGTGACTGAAAGGCGCTATATGAGCGCTGACCCGACACAGACAGACATGGGAAACACACTGATAGAATAAATAAATGTTTAATTTCTATTTCTTCGATTGTGGGCAACGCCTTCCCCGTTCCCACTGGCACAACTCCACATAATACTTTTGTCTCTTATTCTTCCTCTGACTCTGGCCTCCGGAGTAATGGCTGCTGGCTCCTTTTATAACACACCCAGAAGTGCTCCAGGTGCTTGATGGCTTTATTTCCGGCAACATTTCCGGGTGTGGCAGAAGGAGTGCCCATAAGGGCTCAGCAACTCCAGCTGCAGCACCCCCTGGCAGCGCCTGTGGATCCCAACAGGGCTGCACCAAACTCCAACTTTCATGAAGCCCAGCGAGAGTCCGAGGCACCGCTGCAACCCAGGGGGTTGCCATCTAGTGTCCCGGGGGAGGTAACGTACTGGCCACGCTTGCTCCCCTGGTCCTCTCAGCGTGGAGGCGTCCCGGCCGCACTACAATGTAAACATGATGGAGCTCTGGATATTCCATCTATTCATTTTTTACCTGTTCAATGCAATTTTAGTGTGCAGTTTATCCCATTCATTGGGCACAAGGTAGACAGCATTCTTGAGTGGGGCGCTAGAACACTCTCACAAAGAGCCAGTTTACTAACACTAATCAGTCTAATCTGTACCTGAAAGAAAACAACTCTATGAAAACAGAGAGAAAATTGAGAAATGAAAATGTGCAAAGCTCACACAAATAGCTGTCATGACGTGAGTTCACAGCCATAGTGAAGAGAGTGAGGACTCCTAAAGGCTCCACAAGCCTGGCCGGGTCTTCCCAGCTTGCCTAGAATTTACTTTACCTCAAGTAGCCTGACCTCCCAATCACTACACTGGCCCAAAATGAGTAAGTGACCTTCCAAGTTCCAAACAATCTTTTTAAATTCTTAAACATATAAAAAATATACATAAAAGATAAATGCGCCATAAGACCTTTGACTAAGAAGGACAAGTCCTGCAGCAGGATCTTTATAAATGAGGATATTTATTTAAATATTAGAAAAGGACAAAACTGAGGCAAACAGGAGAGCAAACGATTCCCGATTCTCAATACAATAATCAATTACTAAGAACAGAAGCAGAAAAAACAATAAACAAGGAAATACAGTACTTACAAATCTATGCACTCAAAGAATGTAAATGGACCACTGAAGGCTGAGAGCGTTCCTTTAGCACAGACATCAGGGTGGGCCCGCCACTTTAGGTTCCACCCCACAATAGGTAAACGGCCAAGACAGACTACATAGAAACACAATATTTACAAATTAAAGAAAACATAATCTAAGAAAAACATGATCTTACACAAAAACAGTAAAAAGACGGGAACTTAATAAACAACAAAAATATTATATATACATAAAGTAAACTTAGCTGAACCATAATGATAGTTATTCAGGTTCAGTGCTTCTGAAGATATAAGGCAGCACGGCTAACCCCTACACCACCCGGACACCCCCTGAAGCTTCAGCTCGTTTTTGTTTATGATGCCTATTAGCCTCATGTATGAGAAACACAAGCTTTCAGGTTTATTGTGCAAGTCTCCGCATGTCAGTGAACCCGCCCAAGCTCCAATTCTGCAAAGATTCTAAAGACCTCTGGTGCACAATTTCTGGTGTAGGATGATGATGTTCAGTAAGGAAGTCATGATAGAAAATGATGAACAAACCTAAACATGAATAAACAATATGTCAAGTGAGGGGAGATTTTGGAATATATTGTAGGGTTTCAAAAATGAAACATTATGATTTATAGTATTATAATACCTTTTTGGTTAACATTGATTGAGCTGCTATAACAACAAATGTCCTTTCTGTGGCTGTGAGAGTTGACTGTCGGTGCTTTTATGTAAAATGTATGTAGTTAAACCTTTATTTGTTTTAACGAGTCCCTAGATAAATACACTGGGTTAATTTGTTCAAAGTGGAACCTTGCTAAATAAAAAAGGATTTACTGCTTTGTGGCCAAAATAAATGAACTGGCTTTTTGAAATGTTCAGTAATCACATCTTTGAGGATACAGAGACCGCTCAGCCCTCTTCTGGATGTTGGTCCAATTGTGTGGGTTTTCATTATAACAGAGTTGTTTTATCTTTTAACATATCCCTTGATTCAGATCATCTTCATTTTACCTATATGAAATGTTTTTGATTATCTTACTCCATGTCTGTGAAAGATAGTGCAGTTGAAAGCCATTTCATTCTATAATAAAGTGTAGCCTGACATCAGAAATGCCAAAAAAGATTTACTGAGCAAAATCAAAAGGAATAAATGAAAGTCAAGGGAAATATCGGTAAGCAAATAAATTAAATTGTATCGCACTTGTGGGCTTGTCTAACACAGCCTTACCAATATCTACCTGCTTTGATGGCTACCCCCACTTTTCCTTCAGTACCCCTTTTACCTTTTGCTCTTTCTGACTTTTCTTTCCTTCAGTGTGTCTTTCTCTGGGCAGGTCATTCCATGTCATCTCTTTTAAAGGATCATTGCCCTTGGACTAACCCATCAGAATTTGTTACCCCGCATCAGAAATCCAGTTTCTTCCATCACAAAATGCTTTTTGTAATGAATCTGAGTTTAAGGTTTGTCAAACACATGAGCATTGGGTGTGTTTCATGGTTTTGGGTCTGACTGAAATGAATTCGGAGAAGGCTTTAGGTGTGATACTGCCTTTAACACAGTTTCCATTTACCATAGGTTGGAGGAGAACTTGCCAGAGGACTTCTGATGTCATTTCCTGTCTTGAATTCTGTCTGCTCTGCCCATTCTGCTTCATCTGCTACAAAATCTATCGCAACAGGAAGTCCAATGTCACTTTGATCCATACGACTGACTAAAAAGGTCCCCCTAACTGAAAAAGTCTTTCATAGGGTGCAAGAAGTCACCAAGGTGCCATCTATTCATTTCTACATTTTTTTCCAGTTCTCATCATTGGGTATTAAAACTGAGTAACCTGTGGTTACCGACATTTTAAACTGATATCTACATTAAAGCAAGTGTTGTGGAGAAGGTGAGCAGCTTTACATTTTTTACCGCTATTAACATTGATAACCTGAAATGTACACAACACTTCTCAACTTTCGGCAAGGTGGCTCACCAACACTTTTATTTCTTCAGACATCAGAGGAAGGTCTAGATGTCTATATCTGTGCTCATCAACATCTATAACTGCACAGTGAAGCCCATCCTCTCTGGCTGCATGAATCATTTCTGTGGGCGCTGAAGGTGGCACAAAACATTATTGGCACATTGCTATATTTTCTTCAGGCCATGCATAACACACCCTGCAACAGAAAGACAAACATGATTCCACTCTCACAATGAAGGTATTTCTTTCTGAAAACTTTCAGGCTTTTCTTATTGTTGGTCTACTGTTAACTAAAACCAACTTTAATTTTTTCTATCATGTGCTGTATTATTGCAATTTTTTGTGATATCCTCTCACATTATAAGCACATACTGTACATACACACACATACACAATACAACAACTACAGCTGGAACATCTGCAGTGATCTAAAAGAAGTTGCATTGCTACAAGGAACACAGATCGGATATACCAAGTACTGCTTAATTTGAGAAGGGGGCAGCCATGCTAAAGCGTCTCATTATATTCAAAGGAACTGGCCACTCCCTAAATGTTTGGTTCCAGGGCAGAGAATATGTGAAATAAATCACTTGTCAACCCAGCAAAGATTTTTTTGCCTCCTCTTCATATAAATTGGGACTGATGAAAAATTTTGTGAAAGCATTGAACAAGGAAGGTGAAAGATTTCAAAATCTGAGACAGATGTTGCCTTCAATAACTGAACTGAAGATCTGGGTTTGAAGATCTGCCAGTGGAGCTGCAGGAAATTGCATGTAAGATATTAAAGGTTGTTGTTGAGAATTTGAGAATTTTCTTGGTAACTACAGAGCACCAAACTACATCCAGCTGACTGACAACATGTTTCAAGCACACAAACCCATGAAGTGCAACATGTTGCTCAAGTTTCATTTTGTGCATTCACACTTGGACCTCCTCCACTGATCTTGGTGCAGTCAATGATAAACCTTATGAAAGATTTGCATTCATGGAAAAGGAGTATCAGGGCAAACACAATGCTGAACAACTATTTTTGGACATGGGAAGCATCAAGTGCTGAGTGTAAATTGAAATCAGGAGCTAAACATTGAACTAATGCAATGTGTCAGCATCATTAGGTGATTAAACATGCTCATTTCAATACAAGTTCATTTTGTGTTTCTCTAAATTCCACTATGACACAATCAATCTGAAATTATATTTGGGATCATCTTGAAGCTAACTATTATAGTCATCAAAAAATTTTCAAGAAGCAAAAACCTTTAAAAAAAATTGTTGTCCAGTGTTATTAAAGACTTCAGCCATCTTGTAGTTTCCTTTTTACCTCCATGCAGAACTATTACCATTCACACCACTGGATTTAGGGAAAGTTCTAATCTACAGGTCATAAATGTGCCCTACAGCCACTCGTGCTGACTACTACATGATTGTTTCTTGCATATTTATTGTATACTAGCTGAAGTACCCAGCCTTCCATGTATAAATACATGGGGAAAACTTTCTTTTGGAAATTCAACATGGCTACACACAACCCACAATGAGACAAAAAGTACTCTTAGACAAAAGCTGTAATCCAGCAACACAATGACTGTTATCCAGATTAGTTGTGAGAAATAACACTGTATGTAACGATGGTTTTAAAGATCATGCTTTGGCTTATTTTGCCTGCCTAAGGTAAAGTCATCCCTGATGGAGAATCACAGGAATTGTGGAAAGGAGGGGACCTTTCATCGGATATGGCTGGCCCAGCGCTTTTTCAGCCATGGAATGGTCAAATGGGGAAGGCAGCTTGATGGATGAGGTCTCCAGGACTCTAAATCTATCCAAATATTCTTATGTGATATCATCTACTGTTAAATTCTGCTCCGTACCTCTAAAATGATTATTTTTATAATGTATTGAGGATTTGTTCTGTTTTGTGTATTTGTTTTGTCTTGGTAGAGTAATATATATTGCTCTATTTTCCCCTATTGTATTATTAACATGTAGCCTTTGTCAGAATGCCTAATCTCACAGACTTACCACTGTTTATAAGGTATTATTGTATATAACTTATCCCCACCTTCCCTTCTATGTCTATAACCTCAGGCAATTAGATGTAGTAAAAAAACAAGCAGAAGTTAAGTTACAGTTTAAATAATGTATTATTGATAATATTCATAAATAATAACAAAATGCAAAGTATATTTGAATATTGGCAACCATACAACCTGATTAAATGGTGATATGTAGTTCAGGCGGCACACAGACTTGTAGTTACTTAAATGTCTCTAGTTAAGGCATCATTGGTGCTCAGCTTTCAGCCACATGTCTGTTCAAATTGGCTGCTGAGCTGTGCTGTTCATCATCACAGGTTAGCAAGAGAGATGCTTCTTTCAGATGTTGGTTAGTAAGAGAGATACTTCTTCATCATATGTTGGTTGGTAAGAGAGAGAGTGTGAGCTTAAACAAGTAAATATATAGATTTTCTGTCCAACCCCTACAGCCAATAGGGCGTTGTAATACTTATAGGTTTCTGAACCAAGCCAATTCCAAACAGCCATACCTCAGACCAATGGGGGAATAGAACATCTTAACACCTGCCATCAAACCATATGTTAAAGTACACCTTAGCCCATTTGCGGGGGTTAGAAAAGACTTTAGCAAAGAAACACTGCCACACTGGACCCATTCCTAATGGGGTTTTGGGGGGTGGTAAACACTAAATTTCATTGCTTTGCCCAAATTAGAGATAAAGACATACAAAACATTTATCAAGTTATATGTAAAATCTCACATCACAACAGTATTGTATTGTATTGGCCCCCTTCTTTTGACACTCACTGCACACCCAGCCTACCTGGAAAGGGGTCTCTCTTTGAACTGCCTTTCCCAAGGTTTCTTCCATTTTTCCTTACTAGGTTTTTTTTGGGGAGGTTTTCCTTGTCTTCTTAGAGAGTCAAGGCTGGGGGGCTGTCAAGAGGCAGTGCCTGTTAAAGCCCATTGCGGCACTTCTTGTGTGATTTTGGGCTATACAAAAATAAATTGTATTGTATTGTATTGTACAAAACCTTGTGTATACTGATGACAATGGCCTTGCCTCAGCCTCAGCATACTTCTACTGGCTGATGGGAATTGTAGTCCCAGTGTTGGTCCTGGCTTTTGAGTTGCCCCCTTACCATTAGAACATAATATAACATATAATCTTTATTTTAAGTTGGACCAACAGCAAAACACATGAAAATTGATTCAGCCATTTTTGTATGATTAGCAAAAACAAATATCCAAAAAGCTTACAATTTTATTTACGGTATATAGATTTTGCATTCAATGTCTATTGTAAAACTTTCATAGTGCAGTGTTCAAATTATAGCAACCTTGATCTTGAACTGAAGTGAAGTGAAGGAGCCATTGCTCTGCATTAGAAACAGTACACTGTATCAAAAATGAATGCCTAGAGTAATCTCCTGGTTCATGTATTTCTTTAACGTTTGCCTTTTAATTTGTGTGGGTTTAGCATATTTCCAGGGTGTCACATATGCAGAAAGAATATTATGGGTCATCATTTAATCAGCTATACATCTGTTCTGGCTGAAATGACCTAAACAACACTTAAAGAATTTGTCGTTTTTTTTACCATTTTTCCATTTCGTTTGTTATTTTTTAACCCAGGACTTCTTTTTCCAGTTGAGTTCTTCCTTCCATGCTAAATTTTAGGCAATGTCTCTAATTGCTGTATGCTATCTGTGGCACCTTGCATTAAGGTGGACAGGATGAGACAAATACTAAATCACAGATAAATCAGATGTCCTCTATTTCTGTTGTTTCCTCCTTCCATTTTCCTTATGGCCTAAACATTTCATCTGGATTCAGGTTCACTGAACCTCAAACCCCTTCCTTTTGCCCACAGAGTGTGTAAAAGTTCTCTTCACTGTCTTTTCTGCACTTTTTGCCTCCATTCATATCCAGTGCATCTCCACAGCTCTGGGACAAGGTTACACAAATCTGGGCTGCCACCTCCCCAGTCCCTTCCCTAAGACCTAATTATTTTGCAGGACTTCTTGCCTTTCTTGCCTGCATATCTGCTCCTTGAAGTTGGCCATACCCTGAGGTGAGTTATAGAATAATGTATGCTACTTAAAACTATATAACTTTTATTACTGCTCTTGTTCATTGGAAAACACTTTTACAGTACCAAGATGCTTTAAAATTCAGGTTTGGTCATATTGGACAAAGTCTTTGATTGTTGGTTTTCATGCTCAGCCTTGTAATACCGATAATTACGATATAACACTCAATAGTCATGTTTATACTCTGCAAGCTGGTGAAATAATTGATCTGAAAGAAAGAAAAAAAAAACCTGCCACCTCTGGGAAATATGGAAGTGTTTCTTGCTTAATTCATCATTGTGATTTAATTGCTTGCTGTTTCTTGATAAATGTTTAACATCCATTTACAAAAATAATGTAACAAATCATTTTCTTGTCACAAACAAATGCTTCGGGACTTTCATTTGTCTAGTGCTGTCATTATTATATTTCATTTAAAAAGCAACATGCATTCATGTTTGTTAAATAATCCATCCAATTTCTAAACCCTTTTTTCCATTACACAGTAACATGGAGCTGAAGCCTGTCCTTAACAGTGTTGGGCTTCATGTTGAGATGCCAGTTCATTACAAGGCACACAAACACAATGGACCAGCTTGACAGCATACCTTTGGACTGTAGTAGAAGACTGAAAGACCTGAAGAAAAAACCCACACTGTAAGTTCACAGCAGCTCAGGTCCAGGCAACATTTTTTTTCTGAGCTTGCAGAGAACCAGAGTCTATCCTACCACTAAACCAGAAGCTGTAGGCATCAGAGGTAACCTGCAAAACTGGATCACAAGTTTGTTAACTGTTAGGAGACAAAGAGTACAGATTAATGGAGAAAGCTTCACGTGGACTGAGGTCATCAGTGGAGCTCCTCAAGGGTCTGCCCTTGGGCTGTTACTTTTTCTAATTTATATTAATGATACAGATTATGGTTTATTTAGTAAATTTATGACTATTGCAGTAAAACTGGAGCGGTGGCAGATGTAGTGATCATGTAAATAAGCATGGTAATCCTGCAGCGGCAGTAGAATACACTTTATGAATAAACTAAACCGTATATAGAAGAAGCCTTAGCAGAAGGGCAGCATGGTAAGAGGTCCGTGGCAAAGTGCCATTTTAGATAAACAATCGAGTGCCAGAGTGTGCAGGCTCCGAACAGGTGTGGGTGTACGTGAGCATGTGCTGTTCAGTGGTTAATTGGGGTGCTTGTCTGTTTGCACATTCACAAGCAAATGCAAGTGAGTCATTCAGGTGCCACATTCACACCTCGGATTACCACACCTGCACCTAATCAGGCAGGATAAAAGGAGCTGGCGTGGCAGAGTGGGGGGGAGAAACAACTGAGAACTGTGATAGAGCAGTATCAGGGGTTAAGCAGGACAAGCCAGCCAGCCAGTGAGTGAGTGAGTGAGTGAGTGAGTGAGTGAGTGAGTGAGTGAGTGAGTGAGTGAGTGAGTGAGTGAGTGAAAGAGAGGGGCAGATTGACCCTGTTGATGTTTAAAAGGAGTGGCTGCAGGGATCTGAGGGATGCCAGGGGCGAGAAGGAAGACGAGAGGACAACTGACCCCTAGTGGTCTGGCACACTCCGACAGAGGCAGCCAAGAAAGGGGTCAGTGAAGAGGACCATGGATGCTGGAGTCTCTGCCAGTTGCAAAAACTGGGCTATGGGTGATCAGGGGGGAGACAGAGATGGAGTTGTGCTGGGCTTGTATGGGAGTAGAGGAGGAATATTAAGGACCCGATTGTTGTTTGTTATATTCTAATTTTATCTCTGGATTTTAACTGATGGACATTTTTTATTTAATAAGGAGGATTTTTATGCGCTGCACTGTTTTCACTTTTGTTAGGACTGGCACCACTGCACCAACCCCTTGCTGAATGTATGTGTGTCCTCATTTGCCTGGCTCATCTCTTCACATGACTATCAATGGTTAAGGGTTCCAAGAGGCTCCTGGAAGCACCAGGGAGCGTGGAGCTAACCCAGACCAGCAGTTGCTGCCAGTACTTGCATAGAGTAACATATAGTTGGGATGTTTTGCAATTATTTAGAATTGTACTTATTTAAGTAAACAAAAAGCACACCAGACACTGGGGAAGGGGAAGCATCAAAAACAATTCAAGAAGACTTGGATAGGATTCAGAACTGGGTGAAAACTTGGTCAATGCCATTTAATATTGAAAATTGCAAATAGTGCAAGATGTGTGGAAAAAGAACATCAGTTACAATTACAAGATGTGAGACACTTTGCTATAGGAAGCCACCTCTGAAAAGGACTTAGCGGTGTTCAGAATGTTGTTTCAACTTGCCCCAAGGGTCATAATCTACAGCGCATTTGCTGGAATGGTGAAATCATTTATTTCATATTGAGAGCTGTATTAGTGTCCATCAGTGGCTCAGCACGACTTAATCACAATCTGCTTGAGCGTGTCCTCATCAACTGTACTGAATTGTAAGCAGCAACAAACCTGCCAGTCATAAAAATATAAAACTGTGCAAAACCTGTCTGAGTCTATTGGAGAAGTCTAGTAGAATATAGTGATCCCATATAATAAAGGAATACCTATGGAAGAAGAAGAAGAGAAGAAGAAGTGAGAGTAGCACAATGGTGCAATAATTCGAGTTGAGAGATCTGGGTTCTAAACCAATTCGCCTCACAGTCGGTTTAAACTGCACATTCTTCCCATGGCTTTTTTCAGGCACTCATCCACAACCGAATATTTGCTGACATGAAACCAGTTCATTGTGTCAAAGATGGACAAGGGTTCCTGTCTTGTGCCCACAGATTTCTGAATGGATGGGAGGATGTTTAAATATAAAACATTTTTTACCTTCAATTTTTTTTTACTAGTACTGTAAGTTCACAATAATTTTAAAAATAGTCAAACATGTTTTCAGCATTTTCATTCAGTATAGCTTTCTAAACCTCTGGGGCTAAACAGCTCTTGTTAAAATATTCCCTAATGTTTCTTAGAAACAGCAACACACTTGGAGGCAAGTCATGAACGTAAGACCTTGACCTTGACATCCTGCAGTTGCCAAGCTACTTTATTTTAAAGCAGATGTTGTGTGGGCTTCTGTCCATCTATCTGAATGAGTCATTTGCAAAGTATGACACGGTCATGCGTTGCACTCCTAAAAAAGCCTACGAACGCTTCCAGGATTGATTGATTGACTGACTCACACACATTGCTGCCACGCCAAGGTGAGTCCAGGATTCTAATACTCTAAAGAGCGGAGATAACTTCAAGGGAAATGAGCTGCTTTTACTGTTAGATGAATCATCCCATTTAAAAGCCACAGCACATCTAATCATTTATCTCATTTTGCTTAGGGAGTTTTTTTTTTTTTTTTGGAAATTCGAGTTATTGTATGTAAATATATACAAACTGTAACATGTCATCCAAATGAATATGAGAGGTACGAGGCAGGACATCTATATACCAAAGATAAGCTCACCTGTGATAAAAGCAATGAAGAGACACCATGAATGGAAGGGATATGAGGCAAATACTCAATAGGATGTGGATAATACGTCCGTATTACAACTCGAGAGCCCCTCTACACACAACAGCTGTTAGCAGACAGTGTGGTATTTACAGAAGATATAAAGAGTAGCCCAGAAGTAAAAGATTTTGGGCACTGATGTAAGAGAAAAGCCGTTATGGTATGGCAGTTCCTCCAAGCTTCAGGGCGGGTGCAGCTCTCCCACATGGTAGGACCTTGATATGGAAAACAAGCAGAGGTGGAGTTGGAGTTTTGGGGATGCAAGGACACCAGGAGCCACCAAATGAAGCTCTAGGGAGAAATCCTCAGGACTTTCAGAGGGTCTTTACGTTATGGTCAAGCCAGGGTTCCTCCACTGGCTTATCTTTAAATCGCTTCTTTTTGTTTCCTTCATTGTATTCATTTATTTTTGAGAATACTGTTTTGCTCATTTATTATATGTAGTATCTGTTCATTGTATTCTATTGAGTTATTATGTAGTATTCATGGTTATTTTATGGATCTTTTATGTTCCTTAGATATTGTGGGTGGATCCCCCAAGAGGCGGGGCCTTCAGCCCTGTAAAGGCAGGCTGGGAATTGAAGTCCACAGAGCTTTGTTTTGATTGCGCTCTGATGGATTTCGTATTGATTTCTGATGGTATTCGTATTTCGGATTGGGATTTATGTGTTTTGTATTTTTATTCCAATCTCTGACTCTCAAGTATTTTTTGCTTTTTTTACTTGGATTTTCTTGTGGATTTCGTATTGGGATTTGTTTGCTTTGGATTGCCTATTAGACAAGTCCTTTTTGCTTATTTTTTGCTCCTCTGAAGTATTTTGCTACATTTTTCCTATTCTTTTTTACTAAACTTTCTTCATTGCCTTGCTCTCTACAAGCCAGGTGATGACAGTGATCCCATCTCTTGTGGGGCAATTTGAGTGACATTTCATAGTATATTTTTTTAACTTTCATTTTGAATCAAAAGTCTCCTCGCTTTAGTCCAAAGTCAAAGTCAGCTGCATTTTGGAGCACTTCCTCTTAGTATGGTGATGGGATGCAAGCCTGCTTCCCTGGCTGTTTTTAAAGGTCTTACACCATTTGGTGAGATAAATCATAACATTCCCGAGGTTGAGAGGTTGTCTGTAAGATGATTCTAGGGTTGGGGTTAAAGGCTCTGGATGTTATAATTTGTCAGAGCAGGGACTTATTGTTTCTTCTGAGTTTGTGGATAAAAACCTTAAGAGTGAGGTGAGCATTTTGTTAATAAGACTTTCTGGTTACAACTTAAAGCTCTGTTTTCTTTTGTCTTTGATTTTGGTATGTAATTCAGGCTTGATGACAGATTGCCCTTTGATTTTTCTCATGAACTGAACCCTACCAGACTATGCACTGTGTTTCAACTCCCGATCGTTTCTCATTAAAAATCTGCCCCATCTTCTCTGTGGCAGTACTGGGGTACAGTTAGTGTGGAGTCAAAGGTGCTGCTTTTAATGCAGCGAATAAGAGAGGTTGTGACTGTGAGAGTGAGAAAAGCGATGTAAAAAGAAGTGTTTGGTGTTATATATTGAGTGGGCAAGCTGACTAGCAACCACAAGGACAGATACGAAGTCACTGCCTGGACAGTGAGGCCCAGGGACACAGAAGCCTTCTGTTTATTACTTTGGAACTTTGTCATCTCTCCTTTGTTTAACCCATCCTTGTGTTTATCTTTTTATATAATAAACCCTAACTGCTTATTACTTTGCTCTCCTTGCCTTTATTGTAGAGTTTGGGGCACTTTGAGAGTAACCCCTATTGTCACAAAAGAAATCAAAAAATTGTAAAAGAGTATAAAATGCTAAAGGTTGTCCATCTGTCATGTCTTTGATCTTGGTCTTCATCAAGAGCTTATGACACACTATGTGTAATACGACCCATGAATTGGAGATGTAATTGGCCCTTGGGTCGATCTTACAGCAAGTGGTGGCGAGGTCGTGCTCTCTGGCTGACAGGAAAACAGTCGTGGTGCAGGCACCCGCCATTGCTGACCGGAAAAGAACTGTGGTGACATCTGCTGACAGTGAAACAACTTGCCAAAGCTGATTACATGATAGGAAGAAAAAAGGATGACAGTCCTGCCTTTCGCTGCCAGTCTTCACGAACTACAGGGGCTGGATCTGCTGAACGTGAGGCCAATTACGTGATGGGATAAAGAAGAACGACAGCTTCAGCCTCTGCAGAATAATCATGTATTGTGTCTTTCATACGGCAAACTGCATAGGCAAAATGATCAAAAAGGTGACATGTCTACTGAGAGTAACACAAAGTGCAGAAGCTGAACACGAGATAGGAAGCAGAAGAATGAGAGCTCCAGCATCCACTGCCCATCATGCACATGTGGTTCTTGTGCACTACTGAGGCTGGGACTTTGATCTTGGCAGGGCTGGAGGTCTTCATATTTTCTAATTTAGCCAAATTTAGACTCAGCCAAGCAAGCATATTTCCTTAATGCTGATCTCCTTCTTAAATCTATCGTAATGTTCATTGGTTCAAAAAGACTATTAATTTCTAAAGGAGTGCAGCAGAGAGTTTAGAGTTGACATTTTACTTAACAGAACAAGCAAAAGAGTCCTGTAAAAATGAGCATGGGCCTGTTACACTTCGGGTCATTAGATTGTTCATTCCAAGGTTACTTTTGACACTCAAATCATGACAGCACGTGGTCTTTTGCACACTTGCTTAATGTAAGCAGCCATTTTAAATATAATGGCTGCCAGTATGAACGGTGAGAAACTGCTTATATTTTAAGCAGATAAAGACATTTAAAAACTTGGGGTTTGTTATAAATAAAATATGGGTTGTGATGTGGAAATATAGGAGAGAACAAAGAGAGCACAGGAGAAATGTCAGGGGATTTTGGAGATGGTATGTGATAAAAGAACACCAAGAAGCATAAAGGTAAAGATCAACTAATGGCCATAAGATTTTCTTAAGATACAGTGCTAAAAATATGGACAATAAGGAAGAGAAAAAAAAGGAAAAAGTGAAAGAACAGAAATGAGAATGCAGAGGAGGTTTTAAGTGTCTTGCTGATTGGCAAGCTGAGGAATGAGGATTTACGAGAAAGGCAGGAGTGGTAAAGATCAGTAAGAAAATCACAAAAGCTAGCTGAAGATGGTGCGGACAGGTAGTAAGGAGAAGCAAGGGGGAGATGATTGAGAGAGTCTGGACAAGGCCTAAGGAGGAGACAGAGGCTTTGGGTGACGGCAGCTGACCTCTAGAAATGGCATAGCACTAGGGAAGAAGTCATAAATGCAGTTAACAAATATCCCCTTGGGACAAGTAAAGTACTATCTACTATTTATCTCACCCAAAACTTTAATTTCCAGCATCAATGTTCCTAAAATTACAGTTCACTTGGACATTTTGGCAATCATCTGTCCATCTTATGAGTTTCTATTCTAAGCTATATGGGCCAGAGCAGGCCCCAGAGACACAGGATCCAAGTCAGGAGTCAACAATGTGCAAACAGTCAAACCATAGCAGAGCGCACTGACCTGCAAACTTCTCACCAGTTAACCAAATAATCATGTCTTTGGAACGTGTTCGGAAGCCAAAGTGCTTGTGGTAAAACCTACGCCAACACTGGGATTTTATATACAGTGACCGGGGCCATTAAACAAACCTTTGGTGGAGAAATCACATTTAGCTTATATCACGATACTCACAGCTTACAATGAATACAAGTGCCAAAGATATTAACGGGAAAATATATTTAATTTAGTTGTTGACATTAGCACATGGATATTAGCCTGAATTGAACTGGCCAATTTCCTCTATACACTTAAATTAGCTTCTGTTTTACTACTTTTCATGAAAAATTGATGAGTCCATCAATAAAGTTGTTAAAATGAAAATTAGAAGGCTTTCTACTTGTGACATTCCCTGCTTTTGCCGACTGCTTGGAGTAAGTGCTGCACTTATAGGCATTGAGGGTAAACTGTGACCTTGGGTTTTTAGATATGAACCCCACCATTTGTGTGTGTGTGTGTGTGTGTGTGTGTGTGTGTGGCTGCTCAATGCTGCTTTCAGCAAACAGGGGGGTTCTGCACAGACCCAGTTTAATTACTCACTTGAACTTATTTTTAATTAGGTTGGTGGTTTTTAATTTAAAAAGCTTATCTCCAACACAAAGCCCAGCTTTGATGTGCAAGCAATAGCTTTGTAAACACATTTTTTTATTAAGTTTGAGTACTTGCTAGTAGCTTGACTAATAGCATTAGAAATACAGAAATGAAAAAACGAGGGCACCAATATTACAAACATTAAAGAAAGAAATTTAGCAGTAAATGCAAATAAAAAGCAAAGCAAATCGTACAAAATGCACAACTCGAGCATGTATTGTCTTAATGCATAGCAGTGCAAGGATTTCATATTAGGGTGGACCTACATCTGTTATGGGTTTATTTTTGTACGGATATCTGCAAATAAATTGGTACTGCAAGAAAACTATGATGCATAGCGCAATGAGAGAAGTCACAAAATCAACCAGAATGTTCAAGCAAATTATAGAAAAAACCCCGATCTAAATCCGTTAAGTAGTTCTCTTGTGAAAAGCGGACAGATAGACAGACAGACGTTGGATTTTATATATATAGAGAGAGAGATAAGACACATCAGCCCTTCACCAAGCACAAACAATATCCATTATAATTTTGACTACTATAGCATTATGTAACAGAAAAAGTTCTGATTGTTGTTTTGCCATTTCTTACAATTTGTGTATGCATATCTGATATGCGCACTTCCAGTCTCTGAATAGTCGAGTAAATCTGTCCTCAAGTAGATTATTACAAAAATGCCAAAAATGGCATCTTTCAGTATCCCATATTCTAGCCATGAACTGTTGTTATCTGCTGTAACAATGAGCCACAAAGCTGTGTGCTGTTTACCTTCTGTAAGTTGGAAACTTCAATATTGATTGAGTTGATGGCTTGCAGATATCAGTCAAATCCTTGACCTCCTGACCCTTTGGTACTTGGCAGCTGGGTGGTTGTAGTTTTTCCAGCACACTCAGTAGTTGCATTGGCAACACACCTGTTGGTAAAGTGAACATATGCAGCTAGCAGCAGGATCGTTGAAGAGATGGTAACACTGCCAGCCACAAAACTATAGCGATCGCTAAATTATTTGCCTTTTGTGCATAGATGCACCATTAAAACTTAGATGTATACCAGTAAACAACACAACAAAACCCATGGAAAGCAATCCCTCTATGTCCACTATGTTAGAATATGTTTTTCTTCTGTGAAAAGTGACCAATCAGGAAATGAGCCCTTGTAATTAGTGAGATCCAATCAGGAAAGAGCAAGTAATAAACACAAACCAATCAGAGCACAATTAGAGTCTGTGTTTTAAAAATTCTCTGCTCTCAACTATCCACACTGCAAAGCTGAGCAAACATTTTCAAAACTGAATAGCGCTGGAGAGCTTTTTTAAAAGTTTTCATTTTTAGGGGTTAAAAACACTGATGTGTGTGGAAGAAAGGTGGAAATATAATGTCTGCGTTTTTAAACAAAACTGTAGTAGTGTGATGTAGCCTAAGAATTCTGTTAGATTGATTGGCGAAGAACTTTGTTTTACAGATTCCACACACGGAGCAAAGCAACTGATTCAATTCAACGTATCCTCCCAGCAGGCTTGTGGTGGATAAATAACAGCCCTGTCTGAGCCTGTGACACAACTGAGAACATGTTCCACTGGTTTTGTGCATTTGTTCTTTGTTTTCTTTATTATTTTTATTTTTATTTTGTATTGTTGAGATTCAACTCTGTTCTTGGAATCCAAGTTGTTATCTAAATCCTGACATTCCTATGTTGTGGTTACATGAAGAGTTGAATGTGGTCACATGGCCTAAGCAGCCATAGTTCCCACTCTGTATGAAGCAAGCATAGAGAACATTAAGACTATGAACTTTCCTCATCTTTTGAAATTATATGTCAACATCTTGAAATTTGAAAGCACTTTTTTCCTCCATAATGGTGTATTTCTTTAATATTTTTGTTCTCCTGTTTGTTTAACTCCATGTATCTTTTCGGTTTTTTTCCAAACCATAGTGTTTGCTTTTTCTGCTACTTAGGAGCTAGTTTAATTTTAGGCAGGTAGGCACTTGCGTCTGTCCACATAGGGACCAGGGAACAGACCCAGTCCTTGCAGGTCCAACTAGAACTTTATTTTCCTACCTAGTCATAGGTCTTGTTAGGGCTTTTTCACCACATGCTTTTGTGGTGACATGACTGAAAATTAAGAGGGAAAAAAAATATTTTTTGTGCTGTTAAATCAAGAAAAATACTAAAGAGTAGACAAAGAAAATGCTAAAGGTTATGGGGGTGGGAGAGGGGGCAGAGTGCCAAGGTGTTCATTGTACTTATAGACCTATAGACCTTTGTTCTTTTGAGAACACTATTTATTTTGTTTGTTTTTATTCTTCATATTCCTAGATCTTTAACATGTGTCAGATGAGGTGAAAAGTTATGGATGTGCATTTGTACATTTTATTTTGGTTAAAATGTAAATTTTATTATTTCCTCTTGAATTGACCATGTTAGGTTAATAATAATAATAATAAATTTTATTTATAATGCACTTTATATTTTAGCAATCCCAAAGTTGGCATCACACTACCAAACATGACATAAATTCAAATCGGAGAGCATGTCAAACTTAACATCCTTAAATGATGAATCTCATTGCCACTGTGGGTCTGGAAAAGAGACGAAGGAGGAAGTCACTACCAAATGAATCCTTTTAGTCCCGCCACTTCAAAATGTGTGAACTGAGCAGATAGCACATACAGTATAACCTTGATAGGTGCCATTTTTATCATTATATGACTTGGAATCTCAGGGGCTGGCTGATTACACATTTTTCTCACGGTTTTTCCAAATCTCATATTGTGCTGTGAAAGTACCACAAAGTTGCTTTGCATTGAAATCCAATCAACGTGGAAATCCCAAGAATATTTTTGCATATCACTCCACTCTTCCAACCAAAACAGTCCAGTCAAATCTGGTCAAGTGACTATGTTGACCACTTTACAAATGGGAAGATCTAAGTGTTACTGGACTGATACAAAATGATGAACATTCTGGCTGCTTTTTATAATGCTTACAAATTACATTTTTAATAGAAATCTGAAAATATTGGAAAGAAATATAAGCGAATCATTTAACAAAAGTGAAATCTTTCCTATATTCTTTTTTTAAGTATTGCGATGTCTGCCTAATTATCCATTGCCATCATCATCAAATGGCACCCATCAAGCTTGTATGCGCTGTCTTAGACAGCTGTGGAATTCAGTCCTCCATTCACAAATTTCGAATTAGTGGCAGTTGAAGGATTCTTTTGGTAGTGACTACCACAAATATAGGAATCTCCTTCCTCTCCTTTTGACATTTTCTTTAATATATCTCATCAGACAGACGGTTAATAACCATACAGTAGATGGGATGTTCAATAACCAGGATGTCAACAGCAGTTATTTCTGTCTGTCTGTTTGAAACGTTAAGTATTAAAGCTATTGCAATGCTTCATCTAGCCACCCTGGGTGGTTTGACATAGTAGTTGTCATGGAATGGAATCGACCCTGCAGGATCAGAGCTTTAAATGAGTAGTTTTTTGTACATATTACTTACCCTGTATAGTTTGTAGTGTTGGCCAAAAAAAGTTTTTAATTTCATATTTTCATGGAAAACAGATATAATAAACTTTCTGATGGACTGGACATCTATGAATACCAATGTCAGACACAGTAAACAGTATAAAAAACATCAAGAAAAAAATCTCACGTTAACTAATCCACATGTCGAAACATCCAGGTGTATGCTGACAATGGGAAAACACATGCATTGTTTTGCTAAAATATTGTTAAATAAATACTTTTGGAAAATCAGAGAAATGCATGTAGAGGAGATGTGTTCACATGGGGATGAGCTTTTGAACTGAAGACCCGCCTCCCTTCATTCATTGGTCTAGAATCCTGCCTTCAGTTCAAAATCTCACTTCTCTGTGGTCACATTTCCTGGTTGTATTGCTGTGATTTTTACATAAGTATTTATTTAACAATACTTTTAGCAAACAAGGCATGCCTTTTGCCCATTGTGACTTGAGGACTTGATGTGTGTATTATGCGACATGAGTAGCGTGAGATTATAAGTTTTTATATTGTTTGCAGAAGGTCCAGTGTTGGTCTCCATAGATTCCCAGTCTATCAGAGACTTGGTTGCCTCTGTTCTCCATGAAAACTGCATGGTGTAAGTAACACATAAAAAAACACTATTTTTGTCTTTTAACGTTGGTCATGTTTGTCTTTGGTGAGGACACACCAGAGGTAGCACTGATGACATCTTTCAAGGTGACAGTGGTAGATAATCCTGGTCTCACTACTGGACAGCAGAGTACTAATGCAAACAGCCGATTGGCTTTCAGTTAATGGCATACCTACCTGTAGATGTTGTGATGACAGTCTTAATGTCATTTTCAATAGGCCATATATCTTATACAGTTTATCATATTTGTCTGATCCAGAGAAATTATTTCACATGTCATTTATTTTATGTATTGTATATATTTACACCATAGAATTTCCCAAATTGCTTGGTGCCAGGTCAAAGTTCTTGCCAACTTCAGAGTATCTGAGTGCTCTTTTATGTTGTTATAACATTACTTGAACATATTCCTTTTGTAATAGTTTATATCAAAATCTAAAAATAGTATGCATTCTAGCAATATTGTAATTTCATTTCCAAAATAATTCACCACAATCAGGAAAGTGTGCTTCAGAATATATCATAATGTATTCCATATATTGTCTTTCTTATCCTTCAGAAGAAAATATCTCTAGCAAAATAATTTGGAGACTTACTATTGTAAGGCATGCTCATGAACAAGAGAAGCACAATGTAAATGTGATAATAAACAGGAATGGTAAACATGAGGCCACCTCATTATTTGTCTGTGTAATTACTTCAGATAGGAATTATGTGTGCTCTGCTGAAACTAATTAAAGTGAGAATTAAGGTTGAAAGTGTGTTTCCTCTTTGGTACTGGTTTGCTCTGCTAATATTCCTGTGAGGATAGACCAGGATGTGCTGAATGCTTTTAGAGCAGCATAGCATTCCCTTTAGTCATGTATGGCTGTAAAAAAACAACAACAAATGAAAACACAGTTTCTCTTGAGACTCAAGCAAGCATAATAAATATGTCAACTCTTAAAAGAAAAAAGTTTCTATATTCTTAACTTACTGTTTCAACAACAATACATGGGAACACTTCCAAAGGTTCAATGCCAGTGTAGTATTCTGTAGTCTCTATTGTAAATCTACTTTTTTATTACAGAGGGAGCTGGCACTTATCATGGCAGCTTTGGCTACAGTGCAAAAACCAACCCTGAATAGACTGCCAGTCTACTACCGGTTATATTCAAGAAAACCCCAGTTTACATGTCCTCACTCAAGGTAAGGGTGTGTTTTCTACCTAGAATATTTCATATCCATCTGTCTATCTGTTTACTCAACTTAGGTTAGTATTGAGTGCAAGCAGATGTGCAGCAACGGGACAAGCAAGATGGGCAATTGTCTGGGACCCTGAACTGGGAGGGAGCCCCCAAGAGCATTCGTGTATGAAGGTAACCAACCATTGCAATGACAAATGTACAGGAATTCCTCTGGAAGCACAGCATCAACACACCACAATGACACAGTCCGAAACATCTCTAAGGTGGGCCCAATCTCTGTTGCAAGGGTGTCGGTGTTTGTGATGAATGTTATAAATTAAACGTAATCAGAGCTGATTTCATACATCATGAAGAGCATTTGCATGTCTGGAAGCAAAAACTGGATTGACTTGGTTTGTTCAGAGAATTGAGGTGTTTCTGAATTGGCCTCAGTTTCTCCAGAGCCACGTAGCCATCAATTCAGCTGCAGGGAGAGCGGGTAACTGAGAGGTGGGGGGCTAAGAAGTCCTGACTCTTCTATCACTGTTGACTGTGATGAGTGACGGTTCCATCTTTGAAGCTGTTTCAGTCTTACTTGAGATCTTCCACATGCCTAGAGAGGCTTCCAACCGGATCTCTAACTTCAATAGCGCGCAGTGTTTGCAGGTCTTACTTTACTCTTTGGTTCTTAGTATTGCTTAATCTTAGTTTTTTATTTTTTTTTATTTTTATGAACTTGTCTTTCTTCATCTTGTAAAGCACTTTGAGCTACATCATTTGTATGAAAACGAGCTACAGAAATAAATGTTGTTGCTGTTGTCTTTAGACCATGGAGGACAAAGCAACTTATCTGCTTTTGCCAAAGATTGCATACAACGATTTGTACATTTTTTTGTTGTTTAAATGTCTTTTATGTGCAGTTTGTTTTATTTTTAATATTACAATTTGCAATTTGTATTTATTTTTTTATCACCATGTGCACCTTACATTGATTTATTTGCATTTTATTTACTTTTCAATGTATTTAAATTTTTAAAACTTAATTTATTCTATTACTGATTTTCTATTTTCTATATGAATATTGTCAAAAATGAGCCCAACATGAACATCACTGGGATGTGGGAAGAAAACTGGAAAACCCTTCGGGAAAAGTGACGCGGACGCAGCAAGAACATATAAAAAAGACACAGTGACTTGGCTAGGAATCGATTGCCACCTGGAGATGTGAGGCATTAATACTGTCCGCCACAACACCATGTTGTCCCAGCTTTCATTATAAAATAATACATACCACACTGATAAACATCAGTATTGTGAATAGATGATTCATAGCAATACAGTACAATGATGGCCATGAAGAAACCAGATCATAAATCACGTTCTGTGACACATTTTTAAAATGTATTTTTTGAGCTCAAAAGTCATGAAAGAACATGTATAATACCATGATGCTCAAAACATTATTGTACAGTATAACGTTGTAGCTAGTGTTATTGTTAATTTTTGGTAGATGGCTTTATACAGTGTGACTTATGAGATCAGAATACATTCCAGTATGTGCCTTGTGATCTGAAAATACTTAGTGAGGAGTGAGCGGGAGGAAGGAATTTTATCAGCGACCAGGGGTTTGAAATCCTGTACCTTAACCACTGAATTATTGTATATATTATAACTATACACTCCCTCCCTTGAACTTCACAAGTCAGTGATATCTACCATAATGTGAAATGGTACAGTCTTTAAAACATCTAAGCTGCCACAGAATATGATTCTAAGTATATACAGTATATATATATACATATATATATATATATTAACAGGGTGTCCATAAAGTCCGTGTGCAATTTAAAATAGTTGTAACTTTGTAAGTATTTAGATAGAAAGAATCTGTAAAAAGGATTCAAAAGAAGAAACACTTGCATTTTTTATTGTTCTTGTTAATTTTCAACATGTCCACCATCAGTACTAATACAGAGGGTAATACGATTCTGTAGTTCTCAGAAAACATTTTTAAGCTGATTTTCAGTAATACCAGCAATCACATCAGTTATCCTCACTTGCATGTCTTCTAAATATCGAGGTTTGGTTGAATAAACATTCATTTTCACATGTCCCCATAAAAAGAAATCCAATGGAGTCAAATCTGGCGAATGTGGAAGCCAAAAAAATGGTCCACCTCTTCCAATCCATCATGTAGAGAATTTCTCATGTAGAAACTGTCTAACATGCAAAGTAAAGTGACCAGGAGCGCCATCTTGTTGAAACACCGTATTCTCAATCAGTCCTAATTGGTCATTTTGCAGCATTTCTAAAGAGCTATCACCATTGACAACACGCCCTTCAAAAAACAACGGCCCTATGACTTGATTTTTTCCCAAAGCACACCACACATTAACTTTGGGAGAATCTCTTTCATATTCAGCAGACTCATGTGGATTTTAATTTCTCCAAATATGGCAAACATAAAACTTCTAAAGACAAAAGACAAACTAGATACATCAAGCTTTCTAATCCTTTTTATGAATTCTTTCTATCACATATACTTACAAAGTTACAACTATTTTAAATTGCACACAGACTTTATGGACACCCTGTATATATATACAGTATGTCTTATACATGGGTCTCTTATAAGCTACTGTACTACATTATGTGTTTTAGAAATGTCAGATATCCTGTCCCGCAACAGATCTTGGTAGTATTTGAAAGAAAAAGATATGCCTCAATGGCTTGACGTTTACTTCTGCATCAGCTTGCTTCCTTGAGAGCTGGATTTCCATATTGATCCTGATAAAAATATCTTAAAACTCCTTAATAACATACACCACTACGCAGGAGGATCTTCTTTTCCTCCCATTATCTCTCTCTGTCTTTCATGCGGAAATTAGGCTTATTTTACAGCGAGTATGAGGTGGTGATGGAAGACAGCCATCAAAATAGATATTACTCTCTATATATATTTCAACATTTTACAAAAAAGAGGGTTTTTAAAATTTTTTTTCCTTAATTTCATCTCATAAATTGTCCAGAAATGCAGTCATTTCCATAATTAGCTCAAACAATAGAATTCAACTGAAGCGATTTTTTTTAACAAATAATTTAAAAATAGGTCGATTTGGTAGGAACAATACTTACTTACCTCGATACAATCTCATTTTCTTCATTGCATGTTGTTAAAACAATGCAGCCTAACAAAGGGGTGAGCTGCTGTTTAGCTTAATGGTATTCCCTTCAAGTTTGATTAAATACTCCCTTTCACTTGCTATGTTTGTTAGCCATGTAAAGGATTCAAAAGGAAGGATGTTACTTACAATCAAAGAGTGTTGAAGCTTCAGGTGGAGAACTCTTTATATTTGGTGGAAAAAGAGCAGAAAAGGGTGCAAAACAATTATAGTTTCTGTCTGGTTATCGAGAAAGCTCTGACTTTCTTCAGGGCTTGTTGAACAAAATGAACAAAGACTTCCACTTTGTGGTGGTTCATATGGTATCAGGCTGGAAGGATGGAGCTACTGGTAGGAAACAGAACTGGGTCACTGGTCCTCTCTGGAACAAACCTCAGAATTGTGGGTAGAAAAACAACATTCACTCAATAACAGTGCCCTCTCTTGGTCTGGGGTGGAAATGTTAGTGTCTTTGTAGCCTTTAAAATGTCCCCTGTCCATACGTAGATGACAGCCATTACAAGTAAAGTGTATTTTCTTATATAATAATAAATTCAGTAGATTGGCAGCACAGATAATAGATAGATACATAGATAGATGTGAAAGGCATTAAATAATAATGACAGATGGATAGATATGAAACGTACTGTATGATAGATAGTCAGTCAGATAGGTAGTCTGATGGGTTATTTGACCCCAAACCACATCCATGGGAAGACTACCTCTACTGTAGAAGCAGGGCATGATGACCTAAGAAGGAAGGAAAAGTTGCAAATGGTGACAGAGGGTCTTTTACCAGGTCTAAATAGTTCAGACTTTGTTAAGTCTGGACCGGTTCATCTCAAGCTCAAGTTCAAATGTATTGCCATTTGTATATGGTACAATGACATTCTTATTTCTATGTCTCCTCAGAACATTGACAATAATACAATACAAGAAAGACATACATTCACAGAAATTATTCATAGCTTAGCATGTAATGCAAGTACTTCAGTGATCCTGTTAGCCTTTTGAAGCTGGTGGTTGTGGTGTTTGTCCTGAACAGAAGGCAGCCTGGTGTCCTGGTGCCGGTGATATTCTGTGATGCCTTCACCACCCTGTGCTCTACTTCACAATCTTGAGCCGAGCACCAGGATGTTATACTGTGCATCTGTAGACGTTTGTGAGAATGAATATGGAAATCTGAGCTTTCCTTGACAGTCCAAGGAGGAGGAGGTGTTGATAAGGCCAAGATATGTTATGCAACACTTTAGTTCATTAGTAATGGTACTCTTGAAGAAACACTTAAAATGGCTCCGATTAGTAAGAGTCAAAGTTTTTCTATAGGGAATGACATTCACGTGTACTGATGGTAAATTTTAATGATTGCAAAAAGCTGAGTAAACATGTTTCTAAATAATTGTCACCAAACATAAGGGTATTTTGCATTAATTTAGGTATAATAAATTAAGCATATGTTTATGTGCATCTGAAGTATAAAAACTAATTAATTTTAAGTGCCTAATTACAACAACAATAAAAAACAGCTGCTAAATGTTATGCTCAATATATAGCAAATCAGCAAAATAACATCATAATATTACAGATTAAGCCCTTATTACAAAAAGCCTCCTTTCAGCTAGACAGTCTTCCTATAATTAAAGCTGGATTACAGCACCTTTCACTGGAGGAAATTTTCAAGCAGTGATATAACCGGCCCACAAAGACATGACTAGCAGGAAAATGAAATGCACCTCTATGGAAATGGTAATCACGCATTGTGAGGCATGGATTGGTATAAATGGACCTGTAGAGGTCAAGGGCCACATGTACAGCATATAAATCTTTCTAACTTTGTTCTATACAAAGCCTTTCACAGAGCAGCTTATTGCAAAGCAGATTATGAAGCGGACAATAAAATATAGCCAAAAAAAAAGAAATAAAAAGACAACAGGTGTAGTGGATTAAGTTTGATTATCAGCTGGTAGAAAACTACGTATTTGGCATTACGCACATTTATAGTCAGGGCCCTGTGATGGACTGGCACGAAGTACTTATGCTGGGATAGGCTCCGGTCCCCACGACCCTGCTTTGGGTTAAGCAGATTAGAGACCAATGATGATGATGATGGTGGTCTTTAAATTCAGTCATGTTGTGAGAACATAAGAAGTTTAGATAACTGATAGCTCCGTTGTTGTTCCAGTATCTCATCAACGTGATTTTAAATGTTACCAAGGTTTCCAGCTCAACTGCATGACTGGTAGTTTGCTCCATATTCCCACGACCTTCTGTGTAAAGAAACACTTCCTGGATTCGGTCTCAATTGCACTTCACCTTAATTTCCACCATGGTCCTTGATTAAGAGACTGCTTGTTTAACTGGAAGAGTTCTGATGTATCAGTTGTATTGATGCCTGCACACAGCCTTCTGTGTTTGTTAAACACTAAACAGGACTCGATCCCTGAGCTGCTGACAGTAGGACATATGCTGGAGTCAGGCAATGCGTTTAGCTGCAGTACTCAGGAAGGCTTTTTTACTTACCTTTAAATGGAAGTTTGCTGATTAGATCAAAAATTTGCTATCGAGTTAAATCTAGCTGCCGATTGTGTGCTGCTCAATGCATTAAGAGAAGCTGATTATAGCTTGGTGTCTGTATGCATGTCTGTGTGTGTGTGTGTGTGTGTGTGTGTGTGTGTGTGTGTGTGTGTGTGTGTGTGTGTGTGTGTCTGTGGAAATCAAGATTCATTTTAATGTAAAAAAAATTACAATTTTTGTCAAAAGATGATACAATTTTATGTATTGTGAAGAGCTCCTAGATGAGTAGATTCTAGCAAAAATACAAAAATTTACAACAGGCAGTTTCTGGGATGAAGCCCTGAACACCGAGACTTATGTACAATGGTTAGTTAAAAAAAATTGATAGTTGCACTGTCTTGATTTCCAAAAACTGCAACTTTTGTCAGAAAATTATGCAGGTTTTTGAGTTGTGTAGAGCTTCTCAATGATCATCAAAGATACAATCATTTAGAACAGGCAGTTTCTGAGATATCCCCCATAACCCTGAGACCTACGTACAATGATAACTTATGAATAAAATGGACCTTTGTGTTTGTTTTGTCACATGCCCCAGGCTTGTTGATTTTGGTCCATTTTGGTCCAATACATATCCCCATATCCTGCAAAAATAGTTTGACCTTTGTCCAATAATAACTTCTTTAGAAATCATTTAATATAACTTTTTTTTTGCAATCCGCTCCACTTAGTCATGCAAAATTAGAAAAATGTGAAAAATGTATGCACACCCATGCAATCACACAGAAATTTATAAGTGAAGAGAGCTGACCGCTTGTTTGTCATGCCAGAGCACATGCCGGATAATATGGAGAAATTAATGAACACACACAGACACACAATAGATCTGTAAAGTTCGATGTGCACATAGCCATTAAGTCATTTGCTGCCTTCCTGAGCAGCTCATTTAGTTCATTTGACCCAATGTGTTTAGTTTCAAATTAAATATTACTACAAAATGCACAGACTTCTGGGGCCTCATGTATAACGCCGTGCGTAGGACTCACACTATAACATGGTGTAAGCACAAAAGCGGGAATGTGCGTATGCACAGAAAACTCCAGATGCAGAATTACACCTCTTTGAATATGCAAATCAATATAAATAGCCTTCTGTGAAAAGACAATGGGAAAAGCACGGGGGAAAATATAAGAATTTCAGCAAATACCAAGTGGCGGCAAAGGAAAAATGTACTATTTGTTGGTCTGATCGAGTGACAGAGTGTCGGAGAAACTCGAAAGCTCAAGTTCACAAAGTCGCACAGTGCCCGAAATAAAAAAGAAATCACATATCAAAGTCGCCGTGAAAAGGCGAGTCTTAGCCCACTGTCTGAGTGTCATATGAAAGCTTATTAGGGTACAGACAAAAAAAATAATCACACAGCCGTGGAAAAAGCACGAAATGTCAACTTTAATCTCGAAATTTCCACTTTAATCACGTAGTTTATTTTGCCATTAAAGAAGAACATCATAAACTTCATCTTAAAATCGTTTAATTTACTAGTTTCTCAAATCCCATTGTAACTAAAGTAGGACGTTAAATGCTTTGTTCTGTATTTGATCTTCTTTGTGCTCTGTGTGTGAATCACTACCTGCTTCTTAAACGGGCTTTCTCTTTCTCTGACAGGACACATAATCTATTACATTCGTGATATTACAGCTCTCTGAATAATTAAAATATTGAGATGTATACGTGATATCTTTTTCATGATGATAGGAATGAAAGCATGTTATTAAACATGGGAACACGGTGGCGCAGTGCTTGTTCATGTCTCACGCAAGAGGCTTGCTGCGCCATGCGCGACCTTCGATGAAATAATTTATTACAGAAGTACTGTCTCTTTCAAACGTACTAACCTCCAATTCCTGTCCTTACTTTTCTTTCTCCAAATACCCAATCGCCACACAATCAGCTCTGTAATAGATGTGAAGCCATTTGTAAGCTTAGAAAGCCGATTCTTCAAAACTTTTAAGGAACATTGAAATATCTTCGTAGTACGTGTTTAATTATTATATCCGTCTAGCATTCCAGTGTTGCGTCAGCACCAGCATGAATACAACGCAATGCAGGAACAATCCATGAACTAGCTAGCACTGCGGCACCGTGTCCTCACATGTTTAATTGTTAACAACACAGATTATTTAAATGAAGTTAAAGTTTTATCTGTATAATATAATCAACATATTTTGCTGCATTTCATCTTGAAAATGATATCGTCATCATATGTAAATACGTGCTTTATAAAGTGGCGCAGGTTGTGTAATATTATAACTGTATCCCAAGTTTACAGTGAGGTGATTGTACTTATAAGTCCAAACAGTTCTACAAGGAGCACTTGATGGACTGATTGAGTGCGTTTAGAGTTCTTGGGATGAAACTTTTTCTAAACCGCGAAGTCCGTACAGGAAAGTCTCTGAAACATTTTGTCATGGCTGAGGCAGCGTCTGCTTCATGCTGTATACCGATAATTCTCTTTCCAATTAGCTGCTGCTGTGATTCCCCACTCAGATACAGTGATATAAATACTCTGAGTGGCGCAGTGAGAGTAATATGGAAAAAGATGATCTGCTGTGGCAACCCTTAACGGGAGCAGCTGAAAGAAGAAGAAGATGCAGTGACAGTAACAACGCTAAAGCAGTTCTGGTATTTGGAATACTATGGCTATTCCCTGGACCATTATATTGCTGCAGGTTAATTACAATCAGATGCATTACACTAATAAACAATATGCAGTTAGTTTCAGTGTATTTATAAAGCTGCGTCAGGAATGTGGATCTAAGAAAGAAAGGGTGACCACACAGGAACAGTAGCACTGCTTTGACGCTGGG
This sequence comes from Erpetoichthys calabaricus, assembly GCF_900747795.2. Taxonomy (NCBI): domain Eukaryota; kingdom Metazoa; phylum Chordata; class Cladistia; order Polypteriformes; family Polypteridae; genus Erpetoichthys; species Erpetoichthys calabaricus. Next base: position 31,047,646 of record NC_041409.2, on the reverse strand, counting down.
TGCCGCCAGTCTGAAAAACCAAGCGGAGAAATTGCGTATGCCAAGGTATGAGGTACCGTGGAAATGTGCGTGGCTTTACGCCAAGTTTAGGTTTTATACATCGCGATTTGAGCGTGGAAACATTCATACGCAACATTTCTGTGCGTACGCACCGTTTATACATGAACTTTTTGTGAAACACAGCACCCCAGGTCACTGTCCAGTGCTGCCACCTCTTTTGTGCCCGAATGGTGTGTATGATGCTTTTGTATTGAAAAAAATGTGCCAGTGGAATGTGCTTCACTGTCAGCAGTTGTCACGGTTCTTGTCCCGTCAGCCATTGCACACGGCCGCTCTGTTGCTGTTTTCCTGTCAGTCATGTTGCTTGCTGTGAGGTCCTGAAGCCCAGTTTTGCAGTGGAGAATAAGCCAGACATCCAAATCTTTTTTATATTTGGAGTTGTGTGACTTGTGTTTGCAATGAAAACGATCAGGTAGCTTGTGCAATGTGCTTACCTGTTGGCAGATGTCAGCCATGCTGCATGGCCACGCTGCTGTTTTCCCTTGAGTCATGTCGTGTGGCCTTGCCACCACATGCTGTACAAAAGACCCAAATCCCAATTACGCAGCAGAGGTAGTCCACAACACTAGTTCTTTGGTCATGTATGACTTACTTTTCAACTTGGAGTGTGTGAGTTTTGTTTGTGGTGAAAGCGATCTGTCGCCGTGTGCAGTTTGTTTCACTGTCAGCAGGTCTGCATATCTTCGCTGGTGTTGTTTTCCTGACAGCCATTTTATGTGGCCGGGCTGCTGCATCACCACTTGCTGTGAGACGGAATCAGAGCCCAATTATGTGGGTGGGATAGCCAGCACCTCCTATTTGTGGGTCATGTTTTGAGTATCACGTCATAAGCTCTTGATTAAGTTCAAGATCAAGATTCCGGGGCCAGTGGTTTGTGAGTTTTTGCATGAGAGAAAGAGAGACAACGCTTACTATTTTACGTATATACTGTATATATACAGTATATTGAAGTTCTGATTGAAGATCTACATTTATTTGTGGGCATATAAGTTAATGTACTTGATTATAGATTATTGTCAGATTGATTAGATATTATTGTGCAGTTCAATCAGTTTGTTTTATATTGTAAAATCTTTCATTGAGTGACTGAGTGAGTGATCAGAACAGCGCACAGTGCTACAAACACGGTCTCACAAGCACATCAGCATATCATCCTTTGATTTTACAGTTTTTACAAAACAATCAGACATTGTTTGAAATGTGCCTGAACACTGCCTAGTCGATTTGAATGTGGTATCAAACAAAAAATCCCCAAACCCTTTTGAGAAGTTCATTCCTGTAGGTCAGTGTCAGCCATCTTGTAGTGTTTGCCTAGATGTGGCAATTTGCATTTGTCTAGGTTAAACTGCAATTTAATTACATTAAAACACCATTTAAATATTATTTATTCTAAGTCATAATGTAATATGTTTACAATACACAAGCATCATATTTATAATACACAGGAACAGGTCTGTATTTCAGTTGTTGTCACAATATGACTAGGTGTATAAAGCTTTGTATTCAATGTTGTCTGGCAGAGGTTAAAGTTGCCTTGATGGTGCAGTGCTTGGTTCGGCTGAATTAAAATCTCGGCCCAGTGATTCTCTACGTGGAGTTGCCATGTTTTCCCTGTATCTGAATGATTTTTTCCCAAGGTTCTTTGGTTTCTTCCACATCCTACCAACATGCAAGTTAATTTGACTTTCAAGTGAGTTGTGTCCTGTAATGGACAAGCTTCCTACTCATGGTTGGTGCCTGCCCAGCAAATGGCGTTGCTGATTCAGCCTATGGCCAACTGTTTTGAAAGAAGTTCATCTCTCTATTCCTGACTAAACTAACTAGATTCAGAAAATGGATGAATGTGCGTAAGTCATCATTTTTATAAGAGTTATTACCTTAAAGATAATCTTCACTCACTATTACAATTGTATCTGGTGTATTTGCTTTCCATGTAGAGGTCAAAGAACAACAATATATATTTTTTATCACTGTTTAAACAGTACCATTAATTAGTCTAATGTCCTCCAAGTCCTTGTCAGGTGAATGCCATTTTAAGCAGTTCAATTTTATAGCTTTGAAATTAAAGCCACTTTTTCAGATTTATTTACGGCTATAAACAGCTATCGTTAAAAGCTTCAATAAGGCCATGTGGTCTATAAAAAAGTCTCATATATCATTTATTTCCAAAGGCTTTGAATGAAAAGTTGAATGAGCTACATCCTAACAAAGTGTCGGGGAGCAATGCTGTATTACAGTGCTATATTTCTTTATTATTACTTTATTATTATAACAAATCAGGTCGTTTGTGTTGTATGATGCTTACATAACAGAACATTATTAACACAAGTACAGACGCTTCCAACTGGTAGATTAGAGTTTCTTCTTGAAAACAGATATTGGCAGAAAGTACAAAATCTTTACGGCAATCGGCTTGTGATGGAGGAAAGTATATAAGCAGGTATTGTCATGGGGGAAGTTTAAGATCTGGTCAGGTGGTCCTGGCCCCCACAGCAAATGCACTAATCTGGTCAGGTGGTCCTGACCCCCACAACAAATGCACTGATCTGGTCAGGTGGTCCTGGCCCCCATGGCAAATGCACTGATCTGGTCAGGTGGTCCTAGCCCCCATAGCAAATCTATTGATGTGTCTCAAATGAAGTGTATTTTTTCCTCATTTTTTTTAATGCCACAATTAATGTAAATATGTTAATAGTCAAATGATTAGAGACACGTTGACGCAGTTGTAGCGCTGCTGCCTTGTAGTAAGGGTTGTGCCCTGGGTACTCCCTGGGTGGACTTTACATGTGGGTCTCCCAGGGATTTTCTTTGATTTGCTTCCACAGTCCAATGCCATGCAGTTTAGATGAACTGTCAATGCTAAATCATCCTGTGATACGCACGCGCGCGCGCGTGTGTGTGTGTTATCACCTTGCACCCTGACCATTGTAAGAAAGAGTGTCATTTATCATGCCCACGGAGGGATGCCAATAAATGTTGAAAATGGAAAGATGAATTTTAACTTGGTTAATTATAAAGTATCTATCTATCTATCTATCTATCTATCTATCTATCTATCTATCTATCTATCTATCTATCTATCTATCTATCTATCTATCTATCTATCTATCTATCTAATTAACAGTTTTGCCTTGTGCAATACCAATAATTAATCCAACAATTCAGCAAGGCTCCTACTTTCTTCATCTTACCTTTCTCTGTTGTTGAAGGGGGTCTCCGGCTTTTAGACTTACATCAAGGTAACAATCGAGGTACACTCACTTTAAGTAACAAACACAAGGACTACAGAAATACGATCACTGCATATACGGTATATGTTGACGTATAAGACAGGACACAGACAGACAGACATAACATAGACAAGGTGGCTGTTTACTTGGCATTTTGAATTCTAATTTATCTTGGCATAGATAAGAACTTTTACAATACCAAGTCTTTAAAGATGATGTCCAATGTTGTGTGGCGTTGTTGCTTTATTGCAGTTCCGGGTTCAAGTGTTGGATTTTCTTGTGTTGGACGCCATTCTTTCTTTTGCTGTCATAATCCTTTGTTGGGGTGTTCTGTGATGCTGATTTCTCAGGCTGCTTTCTGCTGTGTTGCCTGCAACTTCATAGGGAAAAGCATTACTCTTTCTGGCACGAGAGTTTACATGCTGACGTTCCCTTCTTAAAGTGACGTCAGTTTCTGATCCACAAACAGAAACAGGCTGTCAGTTCTCAGCTTCCGAAAGAGAGGATGGCTCTTCAGCTTTCAGCAGCCTCTTGCTTGAACTTTGCTTGAGGCACCCTGCTTTTGGCCAGATCTTTATAATTATTAAAGTGCAATAAAGAAGATCATCCAGTTTCTAAAGGAATATATTGATATAGCAGCACTTGTATGTAAAGTCACATTATGTTCCATTTGTCTAAAAAAGTTGCAGCTTGTAGCATCAGTTGCGTTAAGAGGGAAGACTAGCTTGTAATGTACCTATTAAAATTAATTTTCTTCAGCGTGGATTCATGTTTTATCATGCTTCCCATCATGCATTTTAAGTTAATTTTTATGGCGCTAGGGCACATGTTTAGAAGGAGAATAAATTATTGAAGGCAGATGTAGGATCATTATAAAGTGGATTAGCTTACATTTGATTCATGATAGACACTTGTCAAATGTCTGTCTTTTCAGTACAGTCTCTCTGCTTCTCATTATTTTGCACTTATGCCAGCCATTTACAAGCTTCTGAACTCCTTCAGAAAACGTGTGAAGCCAGTTAAATCGTGCATCATTCAAAGTGTCAGTTTAGTTTTCATTCAGCTATTAGCTCTACATATGTTGAAACAGTGTGCCGTTTGGGGGGCTTGCGTTGAGTATGGAAGAAAAGGGATGTTATTTACGACAATAGAGAGGAGACCATGCTGTCCATCAAGCCCATTTGTTTAGCTAATAGCTAAGCGGTCCCAATATCTCATCCAGATTCTTCTTAAAGGTTCTCAAGGTTTGTGTTTCAACTGCATGTCTGAGTTGCTTGTTTGAGAGTCCCACAACTCTTTGTGTAAAGAAGTGCTTCCTGGCTTCAGTTTAAATGCACTTCCTCATAATTTGTGTCTTTGAGTACGAGATTCACCCTTAAACTGAAAGAATGTTGCTGGATCAACTTTTTGGATTATGTCCCCACACAGTTTACTCTGCTCGAGACTACAGGCAAATGGGTTTAATTCTCTGAGTTTGACTTTAAGTCCCATGATGCACCCGGTCGCTCTCCTCTGCACAGCTTCAAGTGCTGTTATGTCTTTTCTGTACTGTGGTGGCCAGAACTGCACACAATACTCCAGATGTGATCTTACCAGTGCATCATATAGTTTGAGCAGAACATCCCTTGATGTAAATTCAACAGTTTGTATGATATATCCTAACATTTTATTTGTCTTTTAATTGTTTCTGTATATTGCTTAGTTGATGAAAATATTGTGGCAACATTAACCCCAAATCGTTTTCAGAGGCTGTTTCCCGATAGACAACACATTTTTATAAAACACAAGAAAATGATCAAATTTGGTTGTGTTTGAGGTCAGTTTCATGAAGGTTCCCATATGGGCTTAGGATCTGAAAAACAAATAATGGCCAGTGAAATATGTTAAAAAAAAAGAAGACGGAGTAATGCAAAGGTAATGTACTGTTTGAAACACATTATATAATAAATAAGTATCTAACATATGTATATATTTTTTTCGTGAATAATAAATAATGTGACTAAGTTACTTTAAAAGTAATACGCCCAACCCTGCCTGTGCCCAAAGCTGCTGGGACAGGCTCTGCCTCTTTATCACTCCAACAGAAGCAGCAGGAACTGAAAATGTACGGATGAGTGAAAGACGTATGTTATGAAAGAAGACATCTCAGAATTGAAGAACTACAGACAGTGAAAGCAACTGAGAAGAATCAAACATAATGAGAGACAGCCACAGCCAAGTGGGAGTTAAATGTGTCCAGAAACCATTATGGGTGTCAGTGTGACACCAAGACTTCACAGGGAATTTGGATACAAGTAAGTGAAATGGGTCTCTGTTCTCTTCTGGGGATTTACAGCAGTGAGTTGGTAGAATCTGAGTTAAACCTTGCATGATAAGGTGCCTTTATTATTTAGTGAATTTGAACAAAAGAATCCGACTGTAGAGCTTGAAAAGCTTGCGCTACTCATAATTGAATTATGGAAATGAAATCCATATTTCCAGCACTTGCCTTATTAAATACGATTTAGACTTTACCAGTGTAATTACACAATGTGAGGAACAATTAAACATGTCCACCTTAAGCATAAATTAAAGGAATAAGGTAAAAAAAAGTTTTTGTACTTGATGTAGAGATGACAATATCATTCAAATAAATAAACATTTCATTTCAAATCAAATATTAACTAAAAACTAATCTGAGTTAGAATTAGGACATATACTCTACAATGGAGTGGCATTTCATTCAGAGTTGTTTCTTGTCTCGTGTCCATTTCTTAAAGGATAGACTCAGACTGTTAGCAAACCTGTACTGGAATAAGCCAGTCCAGGAAATGAAAACATTAACATCAATAATTACTGCAAAATAAGAGATTTGTTAGAAAATAAGCATAGAGATACAAAATTGATCTTTCCGTTTTGCCTTGCAGAACTCACTTTAAAGTGTGCATTTCAAGTGTAAGCACAAGAGTTGTATGAAATATAATGAGCATATAGGGATTATCAAATGCCTGACAATATTAAAATGAACAGTATTATAACTATTAGTTCCATGTATCGTCTAAGTGACCTTAATGGCCTTGGCCACTTGTCCATAGTTCATTGCAGGATAATGTCGGACAAGTCGTTTCAACAATGTGCAGAGGTTGAATTTCTTGTGAAGGACTACCTGCCTGCCGCTGTCGTTCACACATGGCCTCCAGCAGTGAACACTGACACCACCTATTATCCACATACTGATCATGAAATAGATTGGAAACATAATTCTCAATATTCTAAGTGAAGATTTTGTTCTGGTTTTATAGCAAATATCTTGTGTAGGTGTTTCTGATTAAAACACTTTGCTTGACATTATGAAGCTGAAGTAGCAGAGATTATTAAACAGAAACCGAGATAGAGAGGTTGGGACCAACCGCCGATAGCGCGTCGCCATACCCACCACACCAAGAACTTCCTGGATTGGGACCCGAGTGCAGCAGGTGACACCTCTGTGAACCGTGGGAGGTTTTTACGGTGGCCAGAGGGCCAATCCTGCCACCATCCTCCAAGTTTTTCCTGCTAGTTGGAGGAACTCCTTGTAGGTGCTGGATGCAGATTAACGTCATACTCAGGACGAAGCAATTGCAGGTTAAGGAAGGGAGTGGAAAAAACATGGAAATGAATGTTTCCATAAAGTTCACCGATGTAGCAGGAATGCTAATTCTATGACTTAATATAAATCAGCTTATAAATTTAAGGCAAAACAATAAACTCATTATCCTTAATATTTCTATGACTGGGACCATTCTTTGATTTTTATGTGAATATCTGAAGTGTTTATGACCAATTATAAGTCAGTTCTAGGGCTTCTTGACCCAAAGACTTCAATAATGACATTTATTTTTGTTTTAGGTGTTTCTTAAAAGGTTTTGATTTTTTAGCACCGCTCTTCAACTCCATTTTCCTTTCCATGTGAGTGCCACCATTTTGAGGCATTAGCACTGGTGGTTGCCATGGTGATGTTTCCCAGAATTCTCAGAGGCAGCGTAGCACCTGACATCATCAAAGTAACCACAAAAGGATCAGCACAAACAATTCCAACAGCATCCAAGACTGGATAAAAACGGAGTTGATAAGCGATTGTTGCTGTGGTGTGTTTCTGGTTTGTCCAGCTGTTGGACTTGTACTTTGGTTTGACAAAAGACAGGTTTTGTTTCCCAGTTAAATAACTTTAGCACAGCTTTGTTTGTGTCTCTCCTCGGGTTCCTTTCACTAAAAATACATTTGTACCTTGTTGAGACAGTAGAAATGCACAATTTAAAAGAATACAGGGACGTAGGTGCTTAACTAAACAGAGATACATTTCTTAACTTAAAAGTCCATAAATTTAAATTTAAAAAATCCCAAATTTCAAAAGTCAAAACCAGAGAAATCCAAAACCTAAATAATCAGTAGAGATAAACTTACAAAAGTGTTGGCAGCGTGATAGGACCTGAAGAACGCTGCTGCTAAGAGCTGCTGCCACGGTAAAGAAGCCGTGACCACGTCTGATTTAAGGAGTTCTCACTGCTATCCTAACAACTGCAGGGCTGCAGTCAAGTAGCTTCATTTATAATTCCTCTGTCCAATTACCATTTAGCATAATGGATACAAGGCTGAATAACACTAAATAATTGACTAAAACAGAATTATTTAGACATACAAACGAACAATAATTAACTGCAATAAATGCAAAGGGAGAAAAGTGAAAACAATTAGTATAAGAAGAAAATCAAGCAAGCAAAACTTAACAAATGAGCTTCAGCTCAATGCAAACTGAGTTCACCTAAATCTTGTTCGTGTTTAGTGGTTGTTATCCATCCATTCATTTTTGAGCCTGCTGTATCCAGTAAATGATAGAGGATGACAAAAACCTATCAAGGAAATATCAGGAGCAAGATGGGAACCAACCCTGGGTGTCAGGTTATTACAGGGCGCTGGCTTTTACTGCCCACAAATTAAATGTCTGTCACTCTTCATTAACAGTTTGACCCAAATTAGTCGAGAGCTCCTGGATTGTTTTACTGTCCAGATGCATCATTAAAAAGTGTTAGCTTTTGTATAACCATTGTTATTTTTTGTGTTTACATTGCATTTGTCTTATTTTAACTGTACCATATTTATAAAATTGTATAACAAATTGTAGTGAAAGTGGAAAAGTATTTTATAAGAAGAAATTTCATTATATTGAATTATGCCCTAAGATGGACAGGTGCCACACGGCCCCATGATTTTGAAAATGAATGGATTGATAGATGAATTAAATTATTTGGAAAATGTTAAGTAGCACTCTGAATTCTTCCAGTTCCAGTGCGTCCTCCCACCAATACTCACTTCACTTATTGCTCATTGTTGCTGGTGGTGGACATGGGCAAGCAGTAGCAGTAATTTAGAATAAAATGTGACCCAGAGAACTCTTTTTTTTCTCTTTTGCTTTGGTGCCCATGGCAGTTAATTCATCTGCTGTACCCAGTACCAGCTCTCTTTTGTAATCTCTGACATACAGTAATTAACGGTTAGGTTTGGTTTTGTTCTGACCTCCAGACATTCAAGGACTAGCTAGACGTCCTATGATGGTACTGAACAAAAGAAATAAATACAGTACAAGTACGTCTAATCCCCCTGACCAAAGACAATAGAAACATATAAGACCTGCATATTTGTAAAGAGGAAAAAAGCATTCAATTATTTGCTTCATTTTGCTTTTGTCAAGCAAATGTCCTGGAATCCTTGTGGCTGGTCATGGTCTGTCTCAGGCATAATCATTATCCTTCCACTTTAGATATGATCTGCTCAGCTCATATCTTTTTAGTCTCTGATCCTCCTTATCCCAGACAGCTTATCTGTCAAGTAAATTGCCAAACTGATCTATTGTAATTACTTTAGTCTGTGCTAATTGAACTCAGTCCTCACATGAATCTGCTGTGTCTCACTTATCAAGGTGAAATCCCAGTCTAATCAAATATACCAATGGGAAACCCGTAATAAATAAATAAATAAAGCAGATTTCCAGATGCCATTTAGTCAAATGCAGTGATTGGTCAAGTGAGACTGAATATATATATATATATATATTGTGGCAGGTGGCTAGGGTTCATGCCCAGCTGGGACGCCCCTGCACACTATACAATACCTCCCCCTGGACACTAGATGGCCGCCCCCCTGGGTTGGAGCAATGCCTCGGTTTCCCACAGGGCTCCATGGGAATTGGAGTTGGGTGCAGCCCTGTTGGGTTCCACAGGCACTGCCAGGGGGTGCTGTGTTTGGGACTTCTGAGCCCGTGTGGGCAGCCTGTCCATCACACCCGGAAGTGCAGCTAGAACTCAATGATCAAGCACTTGGAGCACTTCCGGGTGAACTATAAAAGGAGCCAGCGACCACCACTCATTGGCCAGAGTTGGGTGGAGGAGGACAAGGTTGCTTGGGAGGAGTGGTGGTGCCAGAGAGGTGTGCTTAGTGTTGTGCTTATTTGGACTGTGTTGTGCCTGTGGGGATTACGGGGAAGACATATCCCACAGGTGAAAAAAATAAAGTATTTGTGTTTTTTACTACATGTGCCTCTGTCTGAGTCTGTGCTGGGTCGGGCGCTATACAGCATCTAATATCACAGTATATATATATATTGTGAAAGATGCCCGGACACAGGCAGACACAACACCAGATGTCCACAACACACAGGTTTTATTTTATTTTCCTACACACAAAATGTACAAACCAGCACAATAAACTCAGTCCTTGTCTTTTATGTCTTTCTTTTCTTCACTGCCTCCACTCCTCTCCTCTCCTGCAAGCTCTGTCCTCTTCCACCCGACTCCGGCTCCCCGAGTAGAGTGAGGCGGCCTCCTTTATACTGCACCCAGAAGTGCTCCAGGTGCTTCCTAATTAACATCCGGCAGCACTTCCGGGTATGGCGGAAGTGCTGTATGCCAAGGCTCCGGAGCAGTCCAGGCGCCCACTGGTGGTGGCCACAGACCGCCACAAGGTTGAGCTTCCCAGCTCCGTATCTGTGGCCCTGATGCTATCCATGGGTGCTGCCCTCTTGCACCCCAGGGAAGATATTGCCCCTCTCCTGGTCCTTCCCTTCTCCAGGCATCCCAGTGGGGCAGGGTCCCTGGTCGTCTGCCACAATATATACTGTACATATATATTATTTTACAGTATATATTATAAAATATAGTAGTATTAAAAGATATTGCATTTTCATTATATTATATTTATATTTGACCATACCAGGCTAAAGTATATTAATTAGCACATAACCAGATATAGGAATATCTTCATTTAAAAGGTGGTGGAAAAAATGAGAAGTAATTTTTAAATGTGTTATAAGTATTTCTGAAATATTAAGATAAAATTCATACATTGCAGTATAATTATAAGTGAAAGAATGATTGTGTATCTAAGGCATTAGGCATAAACACACTTACTGTACACAAGGTACAAAAAAATAGAACTTTCCCGATTTTTGCAACTTACAAATTCAGGGTGTACTCACCCTCGGCATGTCTGTTCCATACTGTGCTCAACGTGATTGTCCCCCACTGGCCTGTACTCACACTGTGCTTAACATTCTGGGCCTGGGCACACTTTCGTCATGACATTGTGGCTTTGTGTAAAGCCAAAACAAGATCCAAACCTGGAGTGACAGCATGCATTTCAAAATTAGTTTACTTGTTTTGTGCTTTTTAGGAGTTGTGTAGGGCAGGATAACACTCTACCCTCTTACAGATTTATTGAGTGAGCAGCGCAGTGTTTTGCTGTTAATTGTGCTGCACGTCCAAGAAAATTTTTATGGAGACAAATGATGTTAAGGGAGGAATTTGCAGCTTTTCTTGCCAACTACAATGCATGTGCATCTGTAAGGTGAGAATAAAAACCTATTTGAACTCAAATTGTACTGAAAGAAATGAGAATTGTACTATCTGACTTGTCAAATGGTTGATGTCATGTCTGTCTTCAGTGCTGAGGCACATTTAGCGATCACACTGTTCTTGAATTCTGTTGAACTGTGCCCAAGCACACCTCTTCCAAGCCAGACAGGGCACAGTACAGTTCACCCGACATGGAGCGATCACAGTAGTCAAACAAATTAGTCTTTGTGGGGTTACATGCCGACAAATGTGTTTGCACATGGAACAAATTGCTAATTTGTAAAGTAAAAAGGTTCCTAAAACAAATAAATCTAAGTGTTTCACACAAATGGTAGAAAGTTTCTCATCATGCAACGTACCACAGTCACCAGGAATAAATAACCAAGTAGTGAGGTGGAGTGTAGGACTTTAGAGACATTCAGATTTTGACTTCATGTTATTTCTGGACAATCAAGGTGAATACACGTAGTATGAATGAACTAATTGCACTGAATGGTTTGTTCTCATCACAACATTTTTATTTTTTTATTTTTTTTGTAATTTTATTGTAATCATTCCATACAAATAGATCAGTTTTTACAAAAAATAGGATTAAAAACAAATCAACCCCCACCCCTGAGAAAGAGAGCATGGCCAACAGAATAAAACTTAAAGCTAATAAAAATAAATAAATTGATGAGTTTAATAGGTGGATAACTACTTCCTCTGTGCTTTAAGAGCTTATTCTAAAATATTATTGATTAGATCTTGCCAGGTTTTATAAAAGTTCTGCACAGATTCTCTAAGTGAGAATTTGATTTTTTCCAATTTCAAATAATATAAAACATTGGTTACCCACTGACTTAAAAGAGGAGCGTTAGGATTCTGCCAGTTTAGCAAAATAAGTCTGTGTGCCAATAGTATAGTGAATGCAATCACAATTTGTTTGTCCTTCTCCACTTTAAGCCCCTCTGGTAGCCCACCAAACACAGCTGTTAGTGGATTAGGAGGGATTGGGACACCAAGGCTGTCTGAAAGGCATTTAAAAATTTTTGTTCAGAATGATGTTAATCTGGTGCAGGCCACCCAAAACATGTGACCCAGTGAGGTTGGAGCTCGATTGCAGCGTTCGCAGGTTGGATTTTGCCCTGAAAACATTTTGGACAGTTTCAAGTGAGATAGATGTGCTCGATATATAATTTTGAGTTGAATAATTGTACACTGGAGCTCGAGTGAATACTCTGCATTTCTACCTTCCACTCCTTTTCTGATATGTTGAGCAAGAGAACCTTTTCCCATTGTCCTCTTGGATCTTTGGAAGGGAGGGACTGTAAAATAATTTTATATGTTGCAGAAATGCTGTCTAAGTCCTTGAAACTGAACAATATTTTTTCCAGTATAGAGAACGGTGGGAGATGAGGAAAATCGGGCAGGTTTTGTTTAATAAAGTTTCTAATTTGAAGATAGTGAAAGAAATGTGTAGCTGGAAAATTAAATTTGTAATGTAATTGTTCATAGGATGCAAAGATGTTGTCTATATAAAGATCTCTAAGCAATTTAATCCCAAATGTTTTCCATTATATTAAAAACTGCATATGTTTGCGAGGGTTGAAAAGGTGGTTCTCATGCAGAGGTGCCACAGATAAAACATTCTCCATCTTAATTTGCTTTCTACATTGGTTCCATATTCTGAGTGAGTGAAGCACTTGGGTTATTAGTATATTGCTGATAACTTGCATTTATTGGGGTACAAAGCAGGGAATATAAAGAAGTACTGCAGGATTTTATTTCTATTGCGGACCAGGCCTGTGTATGTTCATCTATTTGTGTCCAGGTTTTTATAGCTTGTATGTCTGCTGCCCAGTAATAAAACTGAAAGTTAGGTAGAGCCATGCCACCTTCTGCCTTAGATCTTTGTAGGGTCGCTCTTTGGATACGTGGATGCTTTAAGTTCCAAATAAATGAGGTTATGGTTGAATCTAATTACTTAAAAAATGATTTATTGATGTATATTGGAATGTTTTGAAATACAAAGAGGAGCTTAGGAAGGATATTTATCTTAATAACGTTAATTCTTCCAGCTAGAGTGAGATGAAGGGTTGACCATCTATGCAAGTCTTGCTTAATTTTTTCCATACAGACGGTGAAATTTTGTTGATAAAGAGCTTTATGTTTACTTGTGATATTTACCCCTCGGTATTTAAACTGATCTGCAATAATGAAAGGGAAGGTGTCCAATCTAATATTGTATGCTTGAGAATTCACTGGAAAGAGCACATTTTTATTCAAATTAATTCTGAGACCAGAATTAAATTCTGTAAGTGCTGTTAAGACTGCAGGCACAATATTTTGTGGGTCTGATATATACAGTACCATATCATCTGCATATAGAGAAATTTTCTGTTCAAGTCCTTCTCTGATAATCCCCTTTATCTGATAAGCATTTCGACAGTGACCTGCCAGTGGTTCAATGGCAATTGCAAATAACAGTGGTGACAAGAGGCATCCTTGTCTGGTACCAAGTTCTAGTTTAAAGTAGTCTGAACAAATGTTGTTAATACAAACTGAAGCTCCTGGATTGGTATACAGTAGTGTGATCCATGCACAAATGTTTGGGCCAAACCCAAATTTGTGTAATGTAGTGAAAAAGCAGTTCCATTTAATCATATCAAATGCTTTTTCTGCATCCAACGATAATAATATCTCTGGGGTGTTTGATTTTGCAGGTGAATATATTACATTAAACAGGTGTTGGAGATTGGAAGCTAAATGTCAGCCTTTAATAAATCCAGTTTGATCTTGTGATATTATCGAAGGCAGCAGTTTCTCCATCCTTCTAGCCAGGACCTTGGAGAGTATCTTAACATCATTATTCAGAAGTGAAATTTGTCTGTATGATGCACATTGTAATAAGTCCTTATTTTGTTTAGAAAAGACGGTGATTAATGCTTGGCGAAAAGTTTGAGGTAATTTTGATTGTCTCTAGCTTCTCTGAATGTTGCTAATAAGAGGGGAGCTAGCTGAGTGGAATATTTCTTATAAAATTCGGCAGGGTAGCCATCTGGGCCTGCTGCTTTCCCACTCTGAAGTGACTTTATAGCATCTAGTAATTCTGATAGCGCCAGAGGTTTATCCAATTCCTCTGCAATAAAAGTATCTATTTGTGGTGTCTGTAATGTATCCAGAAATGCATCAGATTGTGTGTTGTCTTCTTTGAACTCAGTAGAATATAAAGGTTTATAGTAGTCTCTAAATGTGTGCATTATATTTTTATGGTCAATGATTTTATCTCCGTTCGTGTTGGTGATTGCTGGGATTGCATTGTGAACTTCTTGCTTGTGGATTTGTTGAGCTAAAAGCTTATTAGTTTTCTCTCCATGTTCATAGTAATGATGTCTTGATTTAAAAATGAGTTGTTCAGTTTCTTTGGTTGTTAAGAGGTTGAGCTCTGAATGCAGAGCCTGTCTCTTACTATAAGGAGCCTCACTTGGACACTTGGCATGTTCTTCATCTATTCTAGTAATTTCACTGGTTAGCTCTCATACCTTCTTGGCTTCTAATTTATTTCTGTGGGAAAGATATGAAATAATCTGTCCTCTTAAGAAGGCCACAGTATGATTATATATATTATATATATTATATTATTATATATATGATTTCCCACAGTATTCCTGCAGAGACGTCTGAGGATGTATTTGTCTCTAGGAAGAAACTGATTTGTTTTGATATAAATTCTGTACAGTTCTGCTAATAGGAGTGGGTTGAGATGCCATCTGCGAGATGAGTATGTGGGGCATAGTGATTTTAGTTCCAAGATCAGAGGGGCATGGTCGGAAATAACAATAACGTTGTACTTGCAAGATTTACAGTGGTGTGAAAAACTATTTGCCCCCTTCCTGATTTCTTATTCTTTTGCATGTTTGTCACACAAAATGTTTCTGATCATCAAACACATTTAACCATTAGTCAAATATAACACAAGTAAACACAAAATGCAGTTTGTAAATGGTGGTTTTTATTATTTAGGGAGAAAAAAAAATCCAAACCTACATGGCCCTGTGTGAAAAAGTAATTGCCCCCCTGAACCTAATAACTGGTTGGGCCACCCTTAGCAGCAATAACTGCAATCAAGCGTTTGCGATAACTTGCAATGAGTCTTTTACAGCGCTCTGGAGGAATTTTGGCCCACTCATCTTTGCAAAATTGTTGTAATTCAGCTTTATTTGAGGGTTTTCTAGCATGAACCGCCTTTTTAAAGTCATGCCATAGCATCTCAATTGGATTCAGGTCAGGACTTTGACTAGGCCACTCCAAGTCTTCATTTTGTTTTTCTTCAGCCATTCAGAGGTGGATTTGCTGGTGTGTTTTGGGTCATTGTCCTGTTGCAGCACCCAAGATCGCTTCAGCTTGAGTTGACGAACAGATGGCCGGACATTCTCCTTCAGGATTTTTTGGTAGACAGTAGAATTCATGGTTCCATCTATCACAGCAAGCCTTCCAGGTCCTGAAGCAGCAAAACAACCCCAGACCATCACACTACCACCACCATATTTTACTGTTAGTATGATGTTCTTTTTCTGAAATGCTGTGTTCCTTTTACGCCAGATGTAACGGGACATTTGCCTTCCAAAAAGTTCAACTTTTGACTCATCAGTCCACAAGGTATTTTCCCAAAAGTCCTTGGCAATCATTGAGATGTTTCTTAGCAAAATTGAGACGAGCCCTAATGTTCTTTTTGCTTAACAGTGGTTTGCGTCTTGGAAATCTGCCATGCAGGCCGTTTTTGCCCAGTCTCTTTCTTATGGTGGAGTCGTGAACACTGACCTTAATTGAGGCAAGTGAGGCCTGCAGTTCTTTAGACGTTGTCCTGGGGTCTTTTGTGACCTCTCGGATGAGTCGTCTCTGCGCTCTTGGGGTAATTTTGGTCGGCCGGCCACTCTTGGGAAGGTTCACCACTGTTCCATGTTTTTGCCATTTGTGGATAATGGCTCTCACTGTGGTTCGCTGGAGTCCCAAAGCTTTAGAAATGGCTTTATAACCTTTACCAGACTGATAGATCTCAATTACTTCTGTTCTCATTTGTTCCTGAATTTCTTTGGATCTTGGCATGATGTCTAGCTTTTGAGGTGCTTTTGGTCTACTTCTCTGTGTCAGGCAGCTCCTATTTAAGTGATTTCTTGATTGAAACAGGTGTGGCAGTAATCAGGCCTGGGGGTGGCTACGGAAATTGAACTCAGGTGTGATACACCACAGTTAGGTTATTTTTTAACAAGGGGGCAATTGCTTTTTCACACAGGGCCATGTAGGTTTGGATTTTTTTTTCTCCCTAAATAATAAACACCATCATTTAAAAACTGCATTTTGTGTTTACTTGTGTTATATTTGACTAATGGTTAAATGTGTTTGATGATCAGAAACATTTTGTGTGACAAACATGCAAAAGAATAAGAAATCAGGAAGGGGGCAAATAGTTTTTCACACCACTTTAATCATAGGCAAGAAATTATTATCTATAAAGAAATAATCAGTTCTTGAGTAGCAATGATGTACTGGTGAGTAGAAGGAATATGTTCTTACACACAACTTTTTGAATGTGTAAGAAAAATATAACGACAGAAAAGAAATGCAAGCTCACTGTGAATGAGAAAACTCTAGTTCTACTGTGTGTACTTTCATATAATTTTTGTTTTAGCCTTCTGACCAGCAGTTCTGTTTTGAGTGAGGCACAAATGAGTGTAGCACACAAATAAGTGAGCTGAAAGCTCGTCAGATGCACTTTTACTCAAGGATGTCCATGTGGAACAATGCCTGATCAGTTCACCATAAAAAGGGCCTTGATTCAAAGTTTAGGTCACAGCAAGACAAAGGCCACATTAAGCTTGCTTTCTATAGTGCCTCGAATGTCACCAAAAGTAAGCAAGAGAGCCATTGCTAGGCTGCGGGAAAGCATACCAGCATTGCCAGACTCAGTGAATTAAGTTGAAGTAATAACCTCCATTGAGTTCTTGACACAGTATAAGGTTTTTGGTCTGAGAGAAAATAAGGCCAGTGTAACACTACACAACTTCAAGTCAGAGATTATGTCACACTTAATGACAATACTTGCTGATCCTCATTGCCTTGAGGATGACAGACTAAATGATTAAGAATCACTGAGGATGTCAGATTACACAACCTCTTCATGGCTATCAAGCACAGATTCAAATACGTTATTGCTGCATCACAAGACTGACACATTTTGTCAGACCATCAATGTGGAGAATCTTTTTTGGCATGACAAAAACAAGACATTGAACAGACATTTCTGCTTGTCCCAAAGTTCCATAATAGCCTCTGCTCTGTCTGAACAGTCCTCAATAACCATTTTCCTTCATTTCTTGACACTGTTCATTCGTCTTCTTGCAGATTCGATGAGGCTCTTGCACTGTAAGCATTGTCCTTCTGGCAGAGGGCTCATTGATTGCCAACTCTTATACACAAACAGGAGGCTGTCCCTATGACGTGCGACAGAATCAGACTGGAGTGCTGTAGCTGCATGACTGCTACAGGACTGGTGGTCATTGGTGCATGTTGTGCCTGTAAAAGACACTGCAAATAAGTAAAAGAAGTTTGTGAATGAAAGTGCGATGTATTTTGTAGGGGCTTAAGAAGCTGAATGGTGGCCGCAGCAACGTGCTGCATCAGCGCCTGCTCCCAACCTCTCTCTCCCTCTCTCTGTCTCAAGAAACCCAGACATGGACGACTACATTGCAGTTGCAAAGGAAGACCCAGCTAAGTTCTAAGTCTTGAAAATTTTCCATTTTTGAGTTGCTAGAACACACCTTTTGTATAGGAGAGTAGGTCAGTACTATTTTCTTCTCAGTAGATATTTTATTGAAACATATTTTTGATGATGACTACATTACAGTCAGCTGGTGGAGTACCCGCCTTATTATTTGAACTAACAGACAATTAAGAAAAAAGAAGAAATTAAAAATCCTGACTGCAGCTGTATAAGAGGATAACAACCAATTAACGGTTACACATTTTAACAAAGGTCAGAACTGGAAGTAATCAGAAGTAACTGTCTTTTAGTTAAGAAATAAAACCTACAGCAACTGTAGGAGCTGAGTTTGAAAATTCTGATAAAACCTTAAAATGGACAAAATATCATGAAAATAAACTTGTAACATTTGGAGTGCAATTCATTTTTCCCTGATGTCAGAAAACAAAGAAAGGCAACCTTCCTATTGTTTACCTATTGGAAGGAAAGACATCATGCCCAAAAGCGGATCCAGCTGAATTATTTCATTAAGGTAACTGAAAGACATACTTGAGGGCGCCTGTAGGCAATGAAGAAGAAGTGCATTTATAACTGACTGTCTTTTGAATGGTGAATGGTCTTTGAAGGTCAAAGTTGTGACTGTCTGAGTCCGGGATGCATACAAGTGCAAGTGCAAGAAAAGATGGCTAAAATGAACCCACAAAGCATCTACGTTAATTCAAGAAGCTCCACATTCTTCATTAGGAGTGTGAATCTGAAGTATCTGCAGCAAATGTGCTCCTCGACTGACAAAGCTTTACATCCACTCTGCTGACGATTCACCAATCAAAATACAGAAGTTGCTAAAGCCCACCCTCTCAACTATGGGGGGTGAAAAATGCAACTTTCTTAATCTCTAAGCTTATTTCATGTTGTGTGCCGTGCCATTGAAATAAATAAATAAATGAAGAAATACAGTAATCCCTCCTCCATCGCGGGGGTTGCGTTCCAGAGCCACAAATAAGGAAATCCGCGAAGTAGAAACCATATGTTTATATGGTTATTTTTATATTGTCATGCTTGGGTCACAGATTTGCGCAGAAACACAGGAGGTTGTAGAGAGACAGGAACGTTATTCAAACACTGCAAACAAACATTTGTCTCTTTTTCAAAAGTTTAAACTGTGCTCCATGACAAGACAGAGATGACAGTTCCGTCTCACAATTAAAAGAATGCAAACATATCTTCCTTTTCAAAGGAGTGCGCGTCAGGAGCAGAGCATGTCAGAGAGAAGAACAAACAAATCAATAGGGCTGTTTGGCTTTTAAGTATGCGAAGCACCGCGGCACAAAGCTGTTGAAGGCGGCAGCTCACACCCCCTCCGTCAGGAGCAGGGAGAGAGAGAGAGAGAGAGAGAGAGAGAGAGAGAGAGAGAGAGAGAGATAAAAACAAAGAGTGAAAAATCAATACGTGCCCTTTGAGCTTTTAAGTATGCGAAGCACCGTGCAGCATGTCGTTTCAGGAAGCAGCTGCACACAGAAGGTAGCAACGTGAAGATAATCTTTCAGCATTTTTAGACGAGCGTCCGTATCGTCTAGGTTTGCGAACGGCCCCCCTGCTCAATCCCCCTACGTCAGGATCAGAGAAAGTCAGCGCAAGAGATAGAAGAAAAGTAAGTTGGGTAGCTTCTCAGCCATCTGCCAATAGCGTCCCTTGTATGAAATCAACTGGGCAAACCAACTGAGGAAGCATGTACCAGAAATTAAAAGACCCATTGTCCTCAGAAATCCGCAAACCAGCAAAAAATCCACGATATATATTTAAATATGCTTACATATAAAATCCGCGATACAGTGAAGCCGCGAAAGGCGAAGCGCGATATAGCGAGGGATCACTGTAATGAAATAAATATACAGAACTAAGCGACAAAAACATATTTTATTACACATTTAATTATCTATGCTCACTTAATAGTTATTTATTGTCACAATTTCAAAATGCACTTATTTGTGTATTTACTGTATTTATTATTTTCCTTTGCCAGAAACATTTCTCCATAAGAAAGGGATGTGGGACCACTTTGTAAAAAAGGGAGTTAGGGACAATCTAGCTGTTAGATAACCAAAACTTTAAAGACTGTCAAATATTTCATGTTCTTATAGTCTTAATTGTGGATGTCTTCTTTATCCAGCACCCAAGCAAAAGGAAAACCAGTTTCAAGTAAACAATTCATTGAAAGCTTAGACCTTTCATTTTTCATATGGCTAACTTTATTGAGTTTATATTGGATACATAGTCTGCATTTATTTTTCATTTTGTTTTATTGTCTGCTGTCTCTATTCAGTATTTCATGGAGATATTAGGGCCTAATAGCTATTTCACTGGACTGTAAACCACAATGTCACTGATTCATTTGTTGTCTTTGACTTATTCACTTATCTTGACTGTTCCTCACTTCCAAAAAATATATAAACAACTGTGAAATACCTTAGTGCCTATAAAGTGTCTTTAAATCTACAGAGAGTAAGGCAACTCAGGACAATAAGTGGAACTACAATCTGTTGTTCATCCAGGGGAGGCAAAACAAGTGGAATGAAGACTGGGAGTATTAATAAAATGTTAGTTACCCTATCTGTTTGCAGGCGGCACTTGCACAATACCTAAACCGTCCAAGGAGGACTTTCTGCTCTGCTCACTTAGGGTCTAAGGTTAGGTGGTACATGTGTTGTTTAGCCAGAACCAGGCTAATTCATATTTTGACAGGCATGAATCCACACTTCACTTTCCATACTCCATCTGCTTCATCCATTCATGCCCCTAAATAATGATATGAAAGACTTGCAGTTATATTACCCTGAGTAGTAATTTGTCACCTTTGAAGATATTACTGTACTGGAGCTCAAGATATTAAAATTTGCAACCTCAAGAAGAACAAATAACATTCCATTTTGCTTTGCACAAATACTAGAATGGACAACATGGCAACTCTGAAGCCTTAAGCAACAGGAGAATGACAGAGATTAGGCAGACCTGGTCAATGTATCTCAGACTTGTGACAGTAAAAAAAAAAAATCTACAAATATTATGCAAAAAGGCAAGGTTATTGCGGTTGATGGCTTAAAGTTAGAACTCCACAAATTAAAACATGTCAAAATGCAGTGTGATGTCAAAGAAACCCAGACCCTAATGTGTGTGTCAT
Source organism: Erpetoichthys calabaricus (assembly GCF_900747795.2). Taxonomy (NCBI): domain Eukaryota; kingdom Metazoa; phylum Chordata; class Cladistia; order Polypteriformes; family Polypteridae; genus Erpetoichthys; species Erpetoichthys calabaricus. Next base: position 31,026,571 of record NC_041409.2, on the reverse strand, counting down.
TTCTCTGTAAGCAATTAAAAGAAGCAGTTAAAAGAAGTGGCATGTGTCTGGATACTGAAGAAACAGATGTGAGGAGACAGTGAGAACGAGTGGCTAAGGTGATGGCCCAGAAACTGCAGGCTGTAGACTCAAATGCCAGTGGTCACCCTGACTGAGCCACTTCTGTACTGCCTGCCTGCCTGTACTTTACTAGGCCAGAGGTGTTAAACACTTTAGGAAGGAAGTCGATCAAATAAAGATCAGTTACGCTAGATAATCATCAACATGTGGGCAGCATTCTAGCACACTAGTTAGCGCTGTGGTCTCCCAGCTCCCGAATCCTGGTTTCAAGTCTGTGGTCTGAGTGGACTTTGCTGTATGGATTTATCTCCAGGTCTTTGAATTTTCCTCCCACACTCACGGATATGCAAGTTAGGTGGCGTCCTGTTTCAGCAACAGCTAAACAAGCAAAAACGGTGAGCAGACCTCAAAATAAACCAAAGCCAGACAAGTGTACAAATTTAAAAAGCGTTTCAGTATTATTCCTAGGAATTACACTAAATGTCTCACTAGGATAAGAATTTGACCTCCATCAGAGTAGGACATGAGAAGTAGGCCTGAAGTGTCCAGCTATGAGCAGGCGTCCACGTTTGAGAATGAATGAATGAATGAATGAATGATGTTACCATTTTACAGCACCACAAACCACAGACTGGTACTCATGAAGGCGTTTTGCAGTTTCCTCAGAAATCATGATGTCGCTTCATAGTTTACTGATACTAACACGAAGGCCTTTACCATAAAGATAATATTATAATATTCAAAGTAGTAGGCGAAGTAGAAAGAAAACATAATAAGGTAGGATATTACGCTGAGCTGTATGTAAGCATTACCACTTCGCATCAACATGAAGAATAATACTGTAATGAGCACCGAGACAGAAAGATTGAGGCACACACACATACACACACTTAATGAGAGTAAAGCCCAATAATGGGCGTGTTGATTTAAACAATGAATGAACCACAGCCGTACTTTTAGAAGAATCATCTTATAGCTGTTATAGGAAACTCCTTGTAAACTAACAATTCCTGAAACTAGCCATGGCTGGCACTGATTCTGAAGTCATGTTCACTCTTCCAGCGCTCCCAATCATATTCCAGATCTTTTGAGAAGCTCTGTTTACCTAATGCTCCAGGAGTCTGCATCTTCATTCTTGAACCTTCCTGAGATTGTTAAGTGTAATGTGAATGTTCCAGGGGTTCGTGGACTGTAGACCACAGTGTATCTGTCTGATATCACCCATCCAGCCCTGCCTATCTTCAGTGTGATATGATGGCTGCTACAATCATTTTGCATCCCCGACCACCTGAATGTTGGTACTGTGATATAGCTTGAAGTTCACATATGTGTGCTTATTCATCTTTACGTGAGTGTTGTCAATAACACCAACTCCAGGAAAGCTAGCAAACTGCATGAATGGAGCTTGTTTTAACATTACCTCATGTGGAGTCGTGGGGAAATGTATAAACCTGCATATTATCTCACGTATTGTAACTGCATTCAGGGTTTGGTGAAACATTTTAGAATGGTTGGTTGTGATATGTTTAAATCATCACTATTGCAAAGCTGCATTTTACATGCAGTCAAAAAGTGTAACGTAACCAACACTTTCATTTTGATTGAGAGTGCATGACTTTTTCACTAAGATGGAGCAAATACGTGATGCAGAGGATTTGTTACGAATATTATTCCTCTTCTGTCAAATCGATATCTTTTTATGAGCTAATCATTGCCCAGTGTTTCCAAAACACTCAGCCTTACATGGACATGTATGTTAATCTCTGCCTGAGCACCATCTCCTGGCAGTTCCTAGCAGTTAGAACAGCTCATGAGTTCTCCTAAATCCTGGTGAAGTTAGGAGTAGTTTCCTAAATTAGAAATATTGATAAAATGTTTTTACTGCTTCTCCTAAGAGTAGAGACAAATTTGCTTCACTCTGAGATTTTCTTCAGTCATTTAAGACGGTTGTCCTACTTTGAGACACTTTATAATACGAGTACAGGACTTCACTAGGTTTGAGATTCAGAAACAGGTCGTGCCTCAGGCAGCCTAGGCCCAAACTCAAACGGCAGACCTTCACAGAACCCCAACATGGGGCTTAGACTATTAAAGTTCAGTAATTTTAACATGCCTTCCAAACAAAATATAACAATGCTCCATATATTTCAATAATTTATTAAATAAACAGAAGGAAGACCAAAACAGACAGAGCAAGGAAAAAGAAAGCAGAAAATACTTAAAAAGTGTTTGTTTAAATATGCGATTGAAATAACAAGTTCAGTCCATAATCCAAAAGCAATATCACAGAAAATAAATAACCTAAAAAAAAAAAATTGCAGAAACAAGTTCACTTGTTCACAAAACTCAACGACTCTGTTTGACTTTATCTTTAAGCCGGAATAAATAGGCTTAGGGTGGTCCTTCAGCAGTGAGGTCATGGTAGTAAAAGTTTACAACATGCGTATAAGGGATATCACCAAGAAGCATATGGTAGAAACACAATACATAAACACTAAACAACATTTAAACAAAACAGAAATAAATAAAAAATAGAAAATGATAAAAAAACACATAGAATATTTCAAAAACAACAGAGATTACCAAAGAAGGAAAATATAGGTATCAGAACCTGACTGAAGCCCAGCAGGTAGACTAGCCTGGTGATTGTGACCTGTGAGGGACTGTTACCCCTGCCAGGGCTGGTTTCTGCCTTGCACCCAATGCCACTGGTATGTACACCCATGACTCGGGATTATATAAGACAGTTCAATGATGGATGGCTTCACAAATCTACCCATTTTATTCTGTTCAAGTCACAAGGAATCACAATGTATCAGTACCTTCCAGCTTCCACAGGCAAAATAAAACCTGTTAGATCCCCCGAAGCTTTCTACTGATACGGTACATTGTGCATTGCATTTCCTTCATCTTTCTTTCTATACAGAAATTTTGAAAAAAAAAAATGAAAATGTATGGTTAAAAGATCACATCTACAGCTCTAAAACGAACATATTCACAATCCTGTGCCATTCTCTAGGCCTTTCCCCTACCTTCAACCCCCATTATGCTGATCCTTAAGTGTCAAATTAAAATGCCACTGTTGTATAACTTGCAATACCTGAGTTGAATTTAATGAGCGCTACAGCAGGCAGCAATCCTAAGAAAAGGAATTGTGCATGCTCCACAAGCTTTATCTGCTCGTTGGGCAGAAGAGATTATCTTCAGTGAGCAATGGGTGACCCTAATGAAGAAAGAAAGGTCCATGAAGGCTTTGTTTAACTTTGTCCCGGCCATCTATCCTGAGGGAGTGTGGTTGCTGTTAGGAAAAAAATGTATAAAGCTCCAGGTAGCCGCATGGTCCTTTAATTTCTGCTAAAGGGAAGGCTGATGCACGGTAGTAGATGTTATGAGGCTGCCCAGCAAGTGAATTGCCTGAACCCCTTTGTCATTCAGCAGTATGGGACTGAAGGGATTGACGGACAAAGATAGATAACTTAGGCTCTGGGCAATCTTAGATAAACCATGAAAGGGTAGGATTATCAAATTACCTTCTGCCATGTGAAACATGCATAGTTTTCTAAACAGAAGTGTTTTTACAGGGACTAAGACATGTGTCTAAATATGAAAACCACAGAGACGGAACTAAAAACAGGTACATCTGATCCATCTTGTTAGACATTAGTGAGATTCATTTCTTTCTGTCTCTTTTCAGATTCATGTTATGATCCCTCCCACTGTGAATGGAATTATAGCTACAGCCATGCATAAAGAACAGGCACAGATAGATTTTGGTAATCATTTACAATATAGAGGAGTTGTACCAAAAGTGATAAGCATATTGGAATTACCAAAAAATGTCTTAATGAAACTTAATGAAAAATGGTGTCACCTGACCACAATTTCGTGCTTATAGTTAAGTGTGAGAAAATGGCTGACAAGGACAAGTTGTTACAACAATGTGCAGTGAGAGAAAATCTGCAGGGGTTCCAGGCCAAATGACCATCCAGCCGCCACTGGACATTCAGCCCACCATAAATGTTCTTTTTTTTTTTAAGACTTTGTCTTAGAAGAATCGAAGCAGTGGGTCATCTCATAAGTTGGGGTATACACTTTCATTCAAACATCACCGCCAGCTGCACAGACGTTTGATCAGTTGATGGTGACATAGAGGTGCACCACAGAAGATCTGGAAAAAGAAAACAAAGAAAAGTAAAGATTAATCACTATTCTACCCCATAGTAGACATCTATGAAGTGACTCAGTGACTGAATGACTTGCCAAAGGGAAAGGAAAAATAGAAAAGCCCATCAGAGAGGATCAATGGTTGACATTTGTTGAAATCAGAGCAGGCAACAATGAAAAACACATTTGAAAAATCATATACTGCAAGAGCATTTCACACTTCCAGAAGGAGACAAAAATGCAGTCAGTCAGTCAGTCAGTCAGTCAGTCAGTCTCCAACCCGCTGTAACCTAACACAGGGTCACGGGGGTCTGCTGGAGTCACAAATCCCTGGGCAGGGCACCAGCCCACCGCAAAAAAAATATGTATAATAAAAAATAAAAAAATGCCACACAATGCTTAGAAGAGCAAATAGAGTCAAAAAGATTTGCCTACAGATGCAATCTGAGATTCAAAAAAAAAAAGTCCCAGTCCAAAATCCACAAGTAAAATACCAGAACAGAAAACCCAGAACCAGAAAATGGCAAAAACAAAACAATAATTACAGAACTCTCAATGATGAAGTGGCTGGCGTCACTCAGAGGGCGGAGCTCGGAGCAGTGACATCAGGGTGACGCCGCCTCCTGGGGGCTCCACCCATAATGCACACAGAATGGAATCACATTTATATAAACATTAAATAAAGCAACATGACAGAAATGATATAAAAAGAATTATTTAAAATTAAGAAAAACAATAATAATACATAAAATACACACAAAGGGAGAGTGTTAACAATAAAGTATACAATAATAAACCAGGAATAAACATCTGGCTGAAACGTAACAGTAGAGAAAAAGAACAACCAAAAGGCTGTTAGGTGAAATGGACAAACAAAAGAAGACAATGCAACGGGAGTGATAAAAAATAGTTTACGAACAGGAAGGAGTAAAAAATAAAGAGAACTAGAAAAGCTAAGTGGCAAAAAACACAAAACATTATCCAAAAAAAAAAGTGACAAATGCTCACTAGCTGCTGAAATATCCTTTTCCTGACTCCTAGTGCATACTTGAGAGAAAGAAGGTAATGTCTTCAGTCCAGGGCTTGGTTGTCAGGTATAGCACACCAACATCTTAAGTAGGTGGGACATGATGATGCAATACGTCACATGATCCCCATACATGTGAACAGCAGAGTGAAACACCTAATAGCTAAATGGTGGCAGCCACATAGTAAACAAAAAGTAAAAATGTATCAGCAGAAAATCTGGTAATAAGCATAAACAACCACAAAATGAAAGATACCCTTGAAAATGCATACTGACTAATTCCCTGTGCGCCAAAACAAGTTTTGCTTCAGTTTCATTCTTTGTCACTGCATACTTGAAGTTCCAGAAGCTGGTCATGTCAGTGATACTTATGAAAGTAATGGTTCAGCTGTGTTGTGGCCATAGAAGTTATAACGATTGCACTAAAGGCTTAAAGTCTCATGTGCTTAACAAGTATGAGCCCCACGAGAACAAGACAAAGTGTGTACAGTGAATTTGAAGCAGACAACAGAAGAAGACAGAGAGTAGGATGGACTCCAATATTAGTGGGGACATTGTGGCATTCATAATAAATTATTTCCAGAAGATTAAGGATCATTATGTCTTAATTAAGATCCTACCAGAAAGAATCCAGACTTTTCTGTTTCTATACTACGGACCCAGTTGTCCTCTTTTTCAACTTTAATATGTTTTACCTCATCATTGAATATGCTAAAAATGACCAGTATATCTGGAAATCAGAATCAGAATGGCTTTTAATCGCCAGTACTTAATATACAGGAATCTGACTTGGTAGATTTGGAGCTGCTTATAACAGAACACAACATCGCATACAAATAACATAAAAAGGTATAGAATTACAAACAGCAATAATTACTGCTGGGCTTAACTTGCAGCGGTAGTGACAATTACTGATTTCTAGAGTAATTAGAATTGGACTGAATTTTCTTTCGTGTATTTTCTTGCAGTTCTGCACACATGACAATAATAAATGTGTTGTAAGCAGTTTTTTCTGTAGATGCTTTGATGTCTTGTCCTGGTAATAACAATTGTGTTTGGAGATTTTTCAGGTACTGGAGACAGATGTTTCAGGACAAGCTAGTTGTACTTACTAAACATGGCACCAGTTGCATGTTAATTATTATATTGAAGTAAGAATTTCATTGTACTCTATGACAATGATGACCCTCTCATCCTGTAATACTGGGCCAGATATCTTGATGTTAGAAGGTTTTATAGTTGATGATGGAGCTTTAGCCATATTCTGTTAACTTAATAAATTATTAAGATGTTCCTAAGAAAGACTTGTGCTTCTGATATTGTGCCTTGCCCGCCACTATGCTATGTACCCCACCTACTTCTTTATCATTATTGCCTGGCAATGTTCATTTCTTGGCCATTACACGAGAGTATTTGCACTATATTTGCTATCTGTCCATTTGACCTTTTCCTGAATCCACTTAATCCAGTACATGGTGGCATATGGACACTCACTTAGGACTTCGACATTAAGATATTTTCTTGCTTCGACTAGCATTGGTGTGTTCTGGTTACTCATTATTTGTGTCTTCCAATTACATTTTTACTTGGCCCAGTTGTTCTTGTTTACTTATCTATTAGTCATTTTTTCTGTAACTATTGACTCTTTTGATTTTGTTCATGTTGATCCTGTCAGTGCCATATTGTTAGTCTAATTTTATATTTCTGCATCCACCAACATTCTTTGACTCACTTAAATTCATTGGCCTGCTTATGACACCTGTCCCAGCCTATTCCTGCTGTCCTGAGCACAAGGCTGGAAACAACCTGGGACTGGGTGCAGGCTCATCACAGGCATATCGACGCCCACGGCACCATCACACGGTGCCAGTTTAGACTCACCTAACCTTTGTCTTCCTCCCATTTTCAGTAAATGTCTCTGTTTAATCAAATAGCTTCACAAAAAGGAAAGAATGGGAAATTCAAGGAAAAGCCCAACGTAGGCAGATGATGTCTGCTTCTTCCACTGTGGCAATTGATAAAAACAGTTGCTCAGAAATAACCTGCTAGTGAAATAGTAATTGCATTATTTTTACTGTTTTCTATCAGCTTTATGTTACTCAAGATTAACCATCTTGAGAAGTAGCAATTACATTATTGTCACTATTTTATGTTATAACAGATTTATGTTACTTCATTTCTTCAGATTAAGCTTTATGAGAGAAGCAGTAGAATTGTTAAAACCCTTTTTTTAGAGATGTCCACTTTATGGATAATGGTGTGTGCCAAACTGGACGATTTTTGTGATATTATAAATTACTGTCACTTCATCCATCATTGAAACCACTTAATCCAGTTCAGAGATGCAACAGCCAGAGCCCACGCCAGCAAGCATAGACTGCAGGACAGGCACCAACCCTGGACACTGCGCCAGTCTCTCACAGGGCACACATACACGGGCACACTCTTGCAGAACTAGTTTAGAGTCGGCAGTTGCACTTCTTTGGAATATTCTGCACAAATAAGACTCAGCTGACTAAGGTACAGAAAGCATTTGCATTTCAGAGGATTAAAGTTCTGTGCAACAAATAATAAAGGATGAGGCCACAAACACTTCCATAAAGTATAACAAACTAAAACAGTTAATACCTTAAGGACTGCAAAACAGAGAGAGACTCTTCCATAACTTCTTATAACTAAACTATTCTCACCATTTACAGATGCCAGTAGTGGCAGAATCTGTTGTAATTACAGTACACTAGTCGCTAAAGTATGCACTGCGCGATTTTGGCAGAACTTTAGACCAAGTTACAGTCACCAATTGATCTTCTCAGCTTCAGGAGTTGTCAGTTCACATTCAGCTTGGCAGAGGTTGCATCTTACAAATGGGAAGTCGCGCGATCAGAAGAATTTCTGACATGTCCGAAACTTTACTCTGCTGTTTTGTAGTATGAGTAGTCTCATGAGCCGATTGTCTGATTTCACCATCAAATTTCCCGAAATTTGCCCAAACTTCATTGTGTAGTGACTGCAGTGACAACAATAAGAAAAATAACAACCACATGCATAGAATATGTCGAAACCTTTTTATATCATTCATTATATTACATGAAAAGAAATTAACACCATGAATAAAAATCATGTATTGAATTTCAGTTTGAAGAGAACAAACATAACAGCAGTGAGAAATGATTGGCATTGTAATTTGGTATAGTGGATAGACATTGTACATTGGGTATTCCAGTTATCGGGCTCGTTTTCAAAGTTTTGATTTAAAAATACTAAATATCATATAGCAACACACATACAAGAACATTGCAAATGACAAAAGTATCTTAGGAAACATTTGCTGGAATAAACACACACAACAGTAAATCACATACTGTAGACTTTGTAAAACAGACAGATCGTATTGTCTGCACCTCCACAGCCACCTGTGTGTCCAGTTACACCTTTTTTTACGCCAACAAGATCCAGCAGTGCAACTCTTTTCTTTGTATGACACTTTGACACGTCTGTGACCCTATTGTTTTGTTTTAAATGTTTATGGCAGAATCTCAGTGAATAAAACTGACTGTACATATCAAGTCTGAGCACCCACATCAATCAGATCAAACCCGCTCATACTGTTCAAACACACAGACGACTGGCGACGCTGTCGAGCAGTGTGAGAAGTCACTTGACCACCGTTTCTAAAAATTGCACAGTGTAGGGTTGGCCAAAGAGTGGAGCGTTCTGTACCAGGTCTGCTTTGTGCCATTCTGTAGTCTTCATTCTTGATATTCTGCAGCCTATCCTGCAAGACAGTCAGCAGGATTGTAGCTAGACTTTGTTTTTGACAGCTTAAATGGAAAAAGGACAAAGTCCCAAAAGTGTACACATGTAGACAAATATCTAATTCACTGAATAAGGGGAATTTAAGCTCACATCTTGAACTTACACATATCCTGAACGGTCTTTTTGCACACATTGTTTTTTATTTACACACTCACAATAAAATACAATGAATGGTGTAAACGTAAAGAGCCTGCAGCATAGGATAGCGGGGGGGTGTTGTGTTTGAATTCCCCTAGAGTATATTTTATGACAGTGCCAACTGATTAATCGTAGATAAAATTATGATTCATGTAGTTTCTCATCCCAGCCACCTCCAACCAAAATTAATTCTGGGCTGCGACCCTGGCCTGCAAAATAAGAGAGGTCAGGCCAAGTGCAAACTCAGCTGTTCACATCCACAGAGCTCGTGCACACCTTGAATGGTGATGAACTGACACCCTGGCCCTGCTTGTTCTGACAATAACCTCGACCACAATCAAGCATCAATCAATCGATCGATCAATCAATCTGTTTTCTGACTGGCTAATCCAGCTGAGGACAAGAATAAACAAGCACAGAAAAATGGACAGGCGTGTAACCTCAGGACTTTGCAGAGTTCTTTCTTCTCTCGTTCAGCTCCTTTCTTCTTCATTTATTTTCTTTCTCTTCAAGAGTAATGCATTTCTCAGCAGTAAGGAGAATTTTGTGAAACTCTATGAAGAGTTGTAAAGGTGCCCCTGAAGACAGACAGCACTGCTGCCTCATAGCTCCCGGAGATTGAATCCGGACCTGTAAAAGTTAATTGACAGGATGTGTAAAAACAAGATTTTATTTTATAAACATGTGCTTGTCCAAATTTGTTTCCAGTCATTGTCTGTTGGCTTTTCCCCCCATGTCCCAAAGATGTTCATATTAGCTTAATCGGAAGATCTAAATTGACCCCATAAGAGTTCATGCATTTGTGAGCCTTGTGAGGGATTGGTGTCCACTTGGTGTCCATAGTGCCTTTTCCCAACTGACTTCAGAGTCTCCCATGTGCTTTCTGGCAAATTCCATCTGTGATGTCATGCGTGTTATTTTTAACTGTGGCTTTCTCTTTGCCACTCTCCCATAAAGCTGGTGAAGCAGCCAGTCAACAGTTGTTGTATGCACAATCTCTCCAGTCTGATCCACTGTATCTTGTAACTCCTTAAGAGTTCTCATAGGTCTTTTGATGGCCTCCCTCATTAGTTGTCCCCTTGAATGACTGCTCATTTTTTGTGAACGGCCTGCTCTACACAGATTGACTGCTGTGCCATACATACTGATTTAACCGGACTCCATGGGATATTCAGTGACTTGGATCTTTTCTTGTCTCCATCCCCTGACTTGTGATTTTCAATCTTCTTTTCATGGACATGCTTGGAGTGTTCTTTTGTCTTCATTTTGTAAATTAGGCCACACTACAAGCTGGACCCTCCAGATGTCTACTGAAAACTGAACGCTCAGCCAGTTGATCTCTGTTGAACTAAATTTGGGACTTCTACAAAGGAGGTGATACATATTTATATTTGAAATTGATTTAAATCACATTGAAAAGATTTGTTTTCCCCTTGACATTAAAGACACTTTTTCAGCTGTAAAATGAACTAGAAATGCCAGAGTTATGCATTTATATAATCAAGTAATATAAGTCAAGTCAAGTCAAGTTAGGGAGCATACACTGGTACAGTGTGTTGCTGTACCCACCACACGACGAAACAACTCGGGATCCCGGTTGGCAACCCCCCAGGCAGACACTCCGGAAATGACCTTCCATCTGCCACAGCCAAATGTTACGTGGGCGTCCCCTTGGCCTGGTCTAGCCACTCGGGTCCCCAACAATGAGGATCCTACGAGCCGGATCACCATCAGGGAAATGCGCCACATGGCTGTAGTGCTATAACTGACGTCTCCCTCACAAGTAGGTCATGTGCCTCATTCGGGACTCCATGAGAAACACAAAGTCAAACCATCGGTACCCAAGGATTTTCTGGAGAGAAACAGTGTCAAAGGAGTCCATGTCTCACAAACAGGGAGGGACCAGGACTCTAAAGACATGGACCTTCGTCCTTTTGCATAGATATCAGGAGCGCCACACACCCCTTTAAGGTGACCTCATGACCCCCCCATGCTCTGACAGTCCATCTACTGACTTCATAGGAAGATTCACTAGAGACATTAATGTCCCTGCCAAGATAAGTAAACCTCTCGATTATCAATTAGCAGCCTGGTTTGAAATAGTTAATCACTTTTTTACAAATAATCAAAAAGGAGACTAATCATTTCATGAGCCTACGTCTTCCAGTTCAGGCTCATGGACAGCCAGAGCTTATCCCAGTAGCTCTGAATACAAGACAGGAACCAACACTTAGTGACATTCTCAAAGAAACTTAAACTCACCAATAATCCAGCCTGTTCCCATCTTTGGGATGAAATTACGTTACCAGAGAAAAACCTGCACACACACGAAGAGAATGTGTAGACTCCACACAGATGGATAGCAGGCCCGGACTTGAAACGAAGACAGTTGAGTTTTCATGTAGCTTTTCCTTCTTCTGTTAGTTACATTTTGGTCAAAAAGCCTGAAAACTATAGAGTTATACTGCTGAAACATTTGTAGTTGTTTCTTGGCAAATGAATGCTTATTTCTAATGCATGGTTTGTTCCCATTGTTTAAGTGACACATTCGGCATCTTCATGTTTATTTTGTTTCTGCCCTTTGCGGCTATTATCATGAAACCTTTGCTTAATTGATAGCTGGTGAATTTTATGAAAATGGAAACTGCATTGACTACAAAAAGTATTCACCTGCTTCCCTTACACCATTTCACCTTTTACTGGATTATACTAACGAATTGCCATTTGTTTACATACCTATTATGTGAAGTCTGCACTGAAATATCTGCAATAGCTCAAGAAGGACTGCATTGAAGAAATCATTTTCAAGGCTTTTCTTACAGGAAGTTACAAGGCAACAGCCAAGCTCACCTGGAATCAGACTCTGGACAACAATGCAAACTAGAGACCTTCAGCAGGTTGAGTGTGAATGTGCTCCTTACGGGAGAAAGTCATGTAGCTGTGAGTGAATTAGTCCTGTTCTTCAGGGAGTTATAAAATCTGCCGATGATGTGCATCTTTAATGCATACATAGATGTAAGGTGAACATGTATCACATGGTTTGTTATATACTGTATATATAGTACCTGCCAAATAATACAAAGAGTACATGACATGTGTTTCGCCCTAATGGGGCTCATCCAGGGTGTGGAGGATGTCTGCTGACTGGTTGACCAACCACAAGTGCTACCAGTTTGGTGCCCACCCAAACAATTAGATTGCAATCAGTCCTATGGATATAATACTCCAATCTATACCCAGTCAAGTAAGAGAACCAGCTGCCGTGGCACCACATCTGAGACTTTCCTTTGAATGCTGATGTCCAAGGTTCAATCGCAACAAGGGGAATCAAAAGTGTGTACACCAGATGAGCCCCAGTTAGGGTCTTGTGTACTCTTTCTATTATTTGGCAGGTAGTATATATCATGTCAATGATCTGCTCCTCACAACTGAGAGGGTGTGGTGGAAGTCTGCTGACTGGCCGACCAACCACAAGTGCTACCTGGTAGGTAACTACCCAAATATTAGATTGTGATCAGACCTATGCATATACAGTATATATATATATATATGTACTGTATATATTGTCATAGTAGACAGGGGTTGGCTGGCATGGATTGTTCCTTACCTGGCAGGGACACCTTGGTAATGAATGGATGGAAGGAGATGTCCTCGCAGAGCCATGTGCTCCCCCAGAATGACAGGTGGCAGAAGCTGTCTGGTGGGTCTCCTACATGCCCACTTACAGGGCTGCACGGGAATTGGAGTTCTACTGGGCAGGACTTGTGGGAACCATGGGGGGAGCACTGTGGGCAGGAGGTTTCCTGATTTTAGGGAGGTTTCGTCTGACTCAGAAGTGCTGCCCAGATGCAATATGGTAGCACCAGAAGTTCTCATAGGTCTGATTTAAAGGATGCCACTCCTTCTCGCTCAGTGAGTCAGAGTCAGGCGGAAGAGGATGAAGCTCACCGAGGAGGGGTGGAGGAGTGGATAGAGACAGAGAGAAGGAAGAAGAATTCTGCTTGTAATTGTGCTTGTGCAACCCTTGTAGAAGCCAGTGAGAGGTATTTGTGAATAATAAAATCTTTATTTGGACCCGGGACTTGTGTTTGTGAGGTTGTGTGTGGGGTTTGGGGTGCTGCACCATATATATACACCATGCCCTTTCATCTCCCACACCACTCAGAGTATCCATCACCATTTCTAGTCCAGTTTTCCAGTTTCAGTGTTAGCAAATATTGACTGATCATTAGGAGGCAGCTGAGTAAGGAGAACATAATTGGTAGAGACGCGAGTGAGAAGTGTTTAACCTCAGAGGTCTTGACAGTGGGGATTTAGAGGAGAGATCTGGTAAATGTGAACCATATTGACAGCACTCCCTAAAGTCATAGACTTGAGTGCCCACAGAGATGGCAAGCAAGTGTCCTTTAAGATGGCGTCTTCCCCCACTGCTCTGCTTTCTCATATGCCAAAGACCCGGAGGTTCATATGCACAGGGTAAGTAAGCTTGGCTGTTTATCTGTGAGTGAATACTGCAAAGGCCTGGCATCCCGTTTACTGTTTGGTTCTTGTATGGGAAAATGTCCAGCTCCTTGTAAGTGGGATTCAGAGTACCTGAGGGAAAACACACTGGTGTGACATATCAGCGTCAATGTCAACACAGTCCTGGTAATTGTTAAGTTAGCATATTTGTTTGTGAGTTCTCCTTGTGTTTGTGGGGCTTGTATGAAAGTGCAGACTGTAACACTCTAAGCGTGCCTCGGTATTAACGTGGCCATTCAGTACATGAGTTCTAGACATAAACCCATTTTCTGAGACAGTCTTTCATTGAACTGACTGTAATGATAGAGGACGGATCAATAGACAGTGGGACTGACAAGGATTAAATCTACAGGTCTTTTCACCTTTGACGGGGCTGGCATTTGTCAAAGGAATGGCTAGTGTCCACTGTGCCCAGGCCAAAGAGGAAAAGATGAGGAGGAGGAGGATGAGGAGAATGAGGAGGACATATCTACAGGAGTTAGGAAATTCAAAGCCAGTGAAGGACAGTATGGAAAAAATGCCATGGTTATTGGTAGCACACTCAGACAAACACTTCTTTTGAATTCTTTTTGAGCTTTCAAACTGTTGAACATGTCAATAATAAAAAGAATCAGGTCAAAGCAACATTCGTGTGCAAATAAAATAGAAATAATACAACTGGCACTGGCAATGGGTTGTTTTCTCATCCAGGGTAGATTTCTGCCTACTGCCTATTGCTTCTCCTAGATATTAGCAACTAAAATGGATAAAAAATAAAAGGCTTGGTTCGATAAATTTAAAAGGCACCTCAAATTCTATAAAGAATAAGTAGGATTTCTGTGGGGGTCACAATGCTTTTCATAAGCTACCAATGGTAAGATTTTCAATTGAGCCATTCATCGTAAATAACAGAGTTACAGAGATCAATAAATGTACAAGTTAGTTACCTTTCAGAATGCCACGGATAACAAATCCAGTTTGATTGTAGGCCTCATTGTCATAATGACATACAAACAGCAATGACTAATGCCATTTATGGTATTTGGCCTTTACGTCTCCTGTATTCTACTTATTAATCCTGTTTTTGCATTTTTGGGTTTTAGGGAGTCACAGCCTACCCAGCAGCACTGGGAGCAAGACAGGAACCAACTTGAGACTGCATGAGGACAGCCAGCTTTGAGTCGCCATTTAACCCAAGCCATGTGTCTTTGGCTTGGTAGCAGGAACACAATGTCATAACAGAAAGTGACTGGGCTGGCATCAAACCCAGGTCCTGGAGCCGTGAGGGGGCAGCACTGTCTACTGTGCCACTGGGATGGTTTCCTGTAGCTTTTTATGTACTTCTTCTCTCCTACTTTTGGTTGAAACTGTACCATTTAGCACATCTGTTACTGAAGTAACGGTCCTTGAGACACACAAACTGCAGTTGCCTCAAAGATAGTCCATTGTCCAGGGAAACAAAGTACATTAAGAAGCATTATATGTCGTTGAGGCTTCTCTTAAGTGGTGCACTTTGTTTGTGTTTTTTTATTCCACTACGCCATGAAATGTAATTTAACAAACATAATTGCTGAGGTCACTTCAAGCTGTGATGTTTTCAGCAAACAAGACTCTTCTTTTATTTTTTTTTTCATTTTTACAATTTTTCATGCCATCCTGCTAAAAACCTGAAGGTAGAGCTAAATAATTGATCAGCTTTGAGCAGGTACAAGATAAGCAGGAACCTCCTGTGTTTCTTTAGCAGCCCCGTAGAAAAACATACACATCATGAGGAAACACAGTAACACAATGTCACACACATGCTTCATCAGTTAGGGGAAATATGGCAGTGGCCATCATTTAAAGCAAACTGAGCTCCAGCCGGCTAACAAAGCAGTCTCACTCGTAAAGAGATTTACCGCAGAATAAAGAGCCACTGTTACAGGTCACTAACCTGAAAGGGAAGCATCTTCAGTAAAGGAAGTGCTGTGATGAAAACATAAGAATCAATAAAGAACATTGTTACCAAGAATCACTGAAGAAGCCATTCATTCATTTTCATACATTAGAGGCTTTTATTGCTTCTGTTTACACCTAAATACGAGGCCTTCGCACGCAAGGGAATGTCAGAACTGAGCACATGCAGGACAAAAGCAACCACTAGGCAGTGGACCCTGAAGCTTTGCCAATGCTGCCATGCCAACCCCACAGATCTCCCAGGTGGTGGCATGTTTTTCCATTCACTGTCTCCTTGTTCAGTGATATGTAAGTTGTAGTAAATTCCAGCCGTCTCCCTTAATATGCCAGAAAGAGCTTCGGTTATTTATAGATGATACCTCTGCTACTCAGGGTGAAGTGAGGATTCAACTGACACTACGGAGAGGAAGGGAAACAACTAGAAAATGCTGTTCAGTACTCCCACCTGAGCCTCCGCAAGAAAAGAGCGTGATTTGAAGCTCAATAACTGCTGAAGATCAACTGGGGATCTGAGCATATAACATACTGTACATCTATCTATCTATCTATCTATCTATCTATCTATCTATCTATCTATCTATCTATCTATCTATCTATCTATCTATCTATCTATCTATCTATCTATCTATCTATCTATCTATCTATCTATCTAGTGTCTGCAACACAGCAATTACAGAGCTGCTTTTATGCCTTTAGCTTCTGCAGGTAGTCTTGTCCTGCTTAGACAGGTCTCAATCACCCATGGAGGTTGTCCCTCTCAGATTCAGACCCAGGTGTGCTACATCTATTTCCATGGCACACTAGGGTAGCTCTCATGGTGCAGCACTGTGCTGTGGCACACTGATTGAAAAACACAGATCTATCTATCTATCTATCTATCTATCTATCTATCTATCTATCTATCTATCTATCTATCTATCTATCTATCTATCTATCTATCTATCTATCTATCTATCTATCTATCTATCTATCTATCTATCTATCTATCTATCTATCTATCTATCATAGTGGGGTGAATGATAAGGCAGGGCAAAAGGCAAATGCTCATGGTGCCAACCAGGCAAAATGCCATTTAATTACAACCAAACATAAAGAAGAAACCATGAAAAGGGATGCAGTTGTATATGTTCTTTGTGATGGCCAATTCCTTTTAGCGATTATTTGACAGCATGCTCTAGTCTCGGCGGTCAGCTCCAAAATGAGATGCCACCTTCCAATATGTGTCTTCCTTTTCTACTGGGTGGACTGGAAGAGGTGGGCCCTCCTTGGCTTCATTGCTGACACGGGACAATTTCTTAAGGCTGTCAAGGAAAAAGGAGATAAGACCATTAGCAACAGCGCACCCTCTCATCCTGGGGTGGCACTACTTACTTTAGGTGAGCCTGGAAGGTAATCCTCTGGTGTGCACACATGACACCATCTATTATTTAATGTCTTCTATCTATCCTTACCCCTAGTAACACCCTACTAAAATTCAAAGAATACCAGCAACCCCTAAGATGTCATGGATGTCTGTCTCTTTATATAAAACAGTAGGCTGGACAAAGGAGATTTTATAAGGCATGTAGAATTCCTCTTACCCTCTGGTGGCCTTAGATGTACATCCTGGGTGGGTATTAAATGCTACTCTAATATCAGAAAGCTATTGAATTTCAAGCTAGGAAGTAGAAAGGAAATATTTTTTAAATGAACAAGATGGGGGGTAAAAATACCGGAGGGAGTGTGGTGATCTGAAGAGAACACGCACCCAGATCAGATCAGTACGGACCGATTGTGGAACTGAGCCCAATGCTACAATTGATACATCACACCACCTCACGACTGTTATGTTACAGCCAGGATTTGTTCACTGACTTATGTTTATTTTCCGCTTTTGGATTTTTTTTTGTTTTCATGTTATTTTTGTTAATATTGCTATGCTCATTCATTATTTAGTATGTACATATTATGTATTTAAGCTGTTTCAACATATTCCTTATTTTCTGTGGGTGGACCCCCAAGCAGTGGGACGATTTCAGGGTGGGTTGTGAGTCCCACAGACATTCATTGATCATTGTGTTGTAAACCTCTTTTCTTATAAATGCTATTTGGATTTCTTGTTTCTTTTTTAGATTTTGCTTCTGTTTTTGCATTCTGATTTTTTGGTTCCAGACTGGACTTTTTAAGAAAACTCATTTGTTTGTCTTATTATATCTTTTCTTTGTTTTTCCATTCATTTTTTTATTATTGAATAAATTATTTATTAAGATTCTTTGTTTGCCTGTATATATCAAGCCAGAGGTTTATGGTCATCCATCTCACTTGAAGAGCATTTTCGAGCATTTTGATTGTCCAAAGCATTTTTTAAATTTTAAAGTCATGGACCTGTGCAGGCCAAAGCCTGCCTGTAAGTGTAAGGTCCTAGGCTGTTGGGTTTCAAAGTCCAAGTGTAGTTTATGCATCTTTTTTGGAGGCCTTTCATCCCTTTTTGCCATTTTGTATTTCTGCATCATAACAATGATCATCCCTTCCTACTTGTTTCTTAATAAAAGCTTAATTTTGATAGCTGTAATGCTTTCTTCAGATGTTACATTTACTCATTTGGCTCACACCAATATCCAAGGTGACTTACCATTTTTGAGATACAATGGGTTATATATCTTTTGCTTTCCCAGTTGGAGTACAGGTAGGTGAAGTGACTTGGTCATGGTCAAATATGGTGGCATTGGCAGGATTTAAACCCTGGCATTAGGGTTTGAAGTCCAAAGGCTAAACCACTATGGCACTTCCCTAAGAGGTACTTTGTTATAGTGTACAGTCTATTATAAAGCATTACATCAAGCTCCCTTCCACTCCTAATTTTATTAGCTCCATTTTAGTGACAGTAAAACTATATTTATAGATATCAATAAAGTTTTCTTTTCATGCAGTATTTACTGTTCTTTATTTGTTCTATATGGTTTGTACAACATTTAGTTTCTATTTTCATTATTTTTATTAGGATTCATTCTTAGAAAATATTTAGACTGTGTTTAACCTGCAATTGGTCCGTCCTGGGTATGACGTTAATCTGCATCCAGCCCTGCAAGTAGGCCCTCCTGGGGACTGGTGGCAGGATTGGCACTGCAGCCACCATACAAACCCTCACAGGTGTTCTAGTGTGGGGCTGAGGTGTCGCCCGCTGCATGGCTGCACTCGGGTCCTAATCTGGGATCCTGAGTTGGTTTGTCATGTGGTGGGTGCGGCAGGACGGCGTTATCAGCGCCTCCTCCTAACCTCTCTCTCGGATGAAGTGTTTAGGATTTGTAATGCTGCCATCTTGTGGGTCAAATTTGTACCTGTAAAATATATTAATCATATTTTTGGTTAGATCCTTTAGTTTTATGTTAAATTTAGAAAAAAAAATAGAAAACCTGCTGATTATATGTAGTAGATCAAGTACAAGCAAAAAATATGCTGTCACATTCTTGTCTCGATAATCCTTATATAACAATATGTCATTGTTTTCCTTAATTTTAGTGAGATTCCTCACAACAGATACTGTTCAGCTGTTTTTAACTTACAAAACTAATAGCAGGTCAAATAACAACATTTTATTCATCCATTTGTCAACTTTTGAACCTGATTAAACCTTTTCTCATTTTTTTCTTTATTAAATAACCGCTGCCAGAAGGAGACCAACCCTGGTTAGCATGCTACTTTGTGTGAGGACAGCTTTCATCATGGACATTACATTTACTAACAATTACACATTTTGTGGTATTAAGCTGTGGGGCCTTGGACTTGGGAGGTGACATTGCTAAGACTTCTGCAACTGTGTGGCCCAAAAGCCACTGAAAGACATCACTGAGTGACTCGTCATCAGCGCTGCCAAGACTAAATACCAGAGAGATCATCAGGAGTCGTATGCTTCTCTTAGCACTTTGTATCTGCTGCTCTTCTGATATGCTGGTCAGTGATACAAATTTGACTAGAGAGATGTCAGAAGATGCAGTCGACTTTGTATAAAATATCCAATGTCTACACAGTCAGTCAGTCAGTGCAGGTAATAATAATAAGAAGAATTCATTACATTTATATAGCGCTTTCCTCAGTACTCAAAGCGATATCCACACAGGGAGGAACCGGGAAGCGAACCCACAATCTTCCACAGTATTGAAAGCAGAAGGAAAGCCAAGTCCAAAGAAGATTACTTTTATATATTTGTATTTGTTCAGGTCAAGGCTTGCGCTACATCAGATTCAGAGTTCAAAGAGGAATTGGCACCTTCTTGTTAACTTTGAATGGCTTCAGCACCTCATTGTTACCTGAATTAATTGTCTCCACCAAAGTCTCCATCTGTACAAAGCAGAAGGAAGCAGGAGGGTCGTCTGCACCACTAGGCTCCTTATTTATTATTGCATTTCTAACTTTCTTGTGCCATCTGCTGGACCATTCCTTAATTGCCTAAAGTAAGCTTGTATAAAAAGAGAAACAAACACCAAATGATGTACTCTTTCTTTTGTGCATTCCTCCATTCATTTCTTTTTGGGCAGGATTACTCCAATACAGGGTGGTTGGCCAAATATAATAAAAACCTTTTCTATAATGGCAGTAAGTCATATTTTACTTCTGTTACATTAGTGAATGGACAAGCTGAACTAAAACAATTGGTGGTTCATTATTATATTTAGTAATATGAGAATACAAAAAAATAAAATAAGAAGTAATATAAGAATACTATAAATGCATATCAAATTAAACATCACTGTTTGAGACACGCTCCATTAACCTTATCCATCCATCCATCCATCCATTTTCTAACCTGCTGAATCCGAACACAGGGTCACGGGGGTCTGCTGGTGCCAATCCCAGCCAACACAGGGCACAAGGCAGGAACCAATCCTGGGCAGGGTGCCAACCCACCGCAGGACACACACAAACACACCCACACACCAAGCACACACTAGGGCCAATTTAGAATCGCCAATCCACCTAACCTGCATGTCTTTGGACTGTGGGAGGAAACCGGAGCGCCCGGAGGAAACCCACGCAGACACAGGGAGAACATGCAAACTCCACGCAGGGAGGACCCGGGAAGCGAACCCGGGTCTCCTAACTGCGAGGCAGCAGCGCTACCACTGCGCCACCGTGCCGCCCATTAACCTTATCTATATATATAATTCACTAAGCCGACAGAACAAGCAAGACAACCATGGGATACGCACGGCATAGCCACGCCCGCCAACTCACAGAGATCCGCCCACCAACGCTAAGACCATGGGATACGATGACAACTCACAGAGCCACGCCCGCCGACAACACAGAGCCCCGTTCACCAACAATTCAGTAAGCAGCTGACCATGGCACACACCCGACAACAATTCGAGCGAAAGCATTTGCCAAGAATGTTTTCATTAATCAAGAACGAAAGTCGGAGGTTCGAAGACAGTCCGACCATAAACGATGCCGACAGGCGATCCGGCGGCGTCATTCCCATGACCCGCTTGGCGCCCAACCGGATAACCAAAGTCTTTGGGTTCTGGGGGGGGGAGTATGGTTGCAAAGCTGAAACTTAAAGGAATTGACGGAAGGGCACCACCAGGTATGGAGGCTTTCACTTAATTTGACTCAACACTGGAAACCTCACCCGGCCCGGACACGGAGAGGATTGACTGATTGATAGCTCTTTCTCGATTCTGTGGGTGGTGGTGCATGGCCGTTCTTAGTTGGTGGAGCGATTTGTCTGGTTAATTCAGAAAATGAACGAGACTCCCGCCTGCTAAATAGTTACACGACCCCCGAGCGGTCAGCATCCAACTTCTTAGAGGGACAAGTGGCTTTCAGCCACGTGAGATTGAGCATTAACAGGTCTGTGATGCCCTTGGATGTCCGGTACTGCACGCGTGCTACACTGAATGGCTCAACGTGTGTCTACCCGGCGCCGAGAGACGTGGGTAAGCTGTTGAACCCCATTCGTGATGGAGACCGGGGCTTGCAATTGTTCCCCACGAACAAGGAATTAAGTGCGGGTCATACGCTCGCACTGATTACATCCCTGCCCTTTGTACACCCCCCCCACTACTACCATGGTCAGGTGACTTGGTGGATTATATATAGAAAAGCAGCTGGAACCGCAAAGAACAATGAAAAGACAACATGGCTCAGAGGTGCATGTGGACTGTAGCAGAGACAAAAGCGACTCAGGTGAGGAGTTGGGGGCGGGCACATGAGCAGGCAGTGCGTACTGGACGATGATTGTATGTTGGTTCGTAGCGTGCATTGTTACAATGTTACTTTTCTTGGTGGTTTATTAAATTACAGATTTTTCAAATGTTCATTTTTTTCCCTGTGCTTAAAAATCATTAAAAAAGCGGCGTGATTATGCGGCATATGCTACGCCGCGGGTTGGCTAGTTATAAATATAATACAACTTGTACCATCCTAGATTACATGATTACCAATGTTATTCATTTCATTTGGTAACACTTTACATCAGAATCAGAATCTGCTCTCTTTCACACATGCAGAAGGAGTCGGCCGAGCCTGTCAACATGCGTTTTGTTAAGAGTGTAGAGTTCTGGGTCTGCTGGTCCTCACCACGGAGTCCCTGAATCCAGTTAGAGAGGTTTGTGCTCACACCCCACTGACTTTTGGTGTAGGACGTGTGTGCTGTGACTGCTGTCCGTAAAATGGATCAAGGCGGATACAAGAACCAACTTGTGGAGAATTCAAAGTTGAAGGAAGGGTCACAAGATGAAGAGTCGGAGATTAGAAAATTGTTTTTTGGAATGCAGCAAATCTTGAAGTGGTTAAAGAAGTTATGGGTCGTATACCAAAACTATTCTTTTGAATTTATTTGCCCAAGAACTTCATTTCTATTGCTAGGATTTCCTTTATTTCCTTTAAACAAGTTTGTAGTTCTAGCATGCAGCTTAAATAAGGTGGCTGCCATGATGTCACAGCCACATTATACACAGCCTACATGCCGAGCAGCACATGGCAACATGGCTGTTATGGTCAAGCCAGGGCTTCTCCTCAGGCTCATAGTTCAAGCGCTTCTGCTCTTTTCACTTTTTGTTATTTTCTGTAATTGTGTTATGTATTTTTACTGTTTGGCTAGTCGTGTATTTGAAGTCATTTTTATTTTATACTTTATAAATTTAGTTTCTATGTGTGGAAATACTTTCTGTAATGTTCCTTATCTTTTGTGGGTGGATCCCCAAGAGGCGGGGACACCCATCCATCATAGTGTAAGGACCACGCCCACCTGTATAAAGGCTGCTGGGAATTGAAGTCCAGGGTGGTTCAGTTTGAATGCAGTCCTCTAATTGGTGGCGAGTGTAAATATTTTAGTCTTTGTGATTTCAATGTTTCTGCTCTAGAACTTTGATATTCTTACAGATTGTGTTTTAGATTTTGTTTGTCTTGGATTGCCTTTTAGGTAAGATTGTTTTTGATTATGTTTTGTTCTGTTGAACTTTCTGTTGTGTTTTACCTTTTCATTCAGTAAGTCCTCCTTTATAAAGTTCTGTTGTGGCCTTGCTGTATACAAGCCAGTCATCTTCTCCTTTGTGGGGCATTTTGAGTGTGTTTTGGGTCAATGCAGAATATGTTTTTGCCTGGTATACCTGTAGGTCAAAGCCAGCCATTTACACCTTGAAGTTAGGCTGCCTTTTGATGCACCGCCACTGAGCAGGCTGGTGGATTAGGCTTTGAAGGCCTCGCACCACCTTGGCAACCTCTGAGATTAAACAACAATAACAGCAACCATCTCAAAAAATGGCATGAAGTCACTAATTACACAATATGTTTAAAAAAGGCAGCCTGGAGATCTGAGGGTTACTTCTGATGATGTAAGATTCTGATCTTGCTGCCCTCACTTAATTGTGATTGTGAATTGAAGTCATTTTCACATGGAGAATTGTCTCCTCCAAATATGAATTCTGTTTCAGGTGATGGAAGAGAGAGGTTTCCTAACAGCTGATGATGGAGAGTGGCAGCCAA
This sequence comes from Erpetoichthys calabaricus, assembly GCF_900747795.2. Taxonomy (NCBI): domain Eukaryota; kingdom Metazoa; phylum Chordata; class Cladistia; order Polypteriformes; family Polypteridae; genus Erpetoichthys; species Erpetoichthys calabaricus. The sequence goes on along the minus strand of NC_041409.2, from coordinate 31,002,945 downwards.
AGTGGTAGATTTCAAGCTATTATGGGATACATTTCACAATGGAGGGTAAAATTGATTGTGACACTGGACATGTACATGAGTGTGCCCTAAAACAGACTGGCATCACACCCAGAGTTTATTCTTGCCTTGCACCCAAATAGTGTTAAGATTGTGTTGTGAACTTATAAAACTCACAGCTAAAGTTTTTGAGAGAATGCAGGCCAGGAAACGGAATATGTAACATGAACAAATCACAGAGCAGTCTTCAATCAGGCGAGGGTGGGAAAAACAGAAAGACTAAACAAACTCAATCGTCAAAACCAAATGTGCTGAACAAAATGTGAATTATTCAACTTAACTATCACTAGTAATGAGTGACTAAATTCACTTCACCTCAGTGTCTGGGAAATTCAAACCCAACGAAATGCATTGAAGTCAATGGGGAAGAAGAAACCAGACTAGTTTTGAGTAGATTATAATGGTGATGTGGTCTTTTAAGTGACCCTAAGGGCTAGTGAAGTGTCTTTCAACTATGCTGGACCATTTATTGTGGTCAACAATGTGAGGCAGAAGTGCTAACCACTGTGCCACCATGCTTCCCTGAGATGCAATTAATAGAATTAAATATCTGAACAGTAAAATTTCATGCAGGCATGAAGCCCACAATGGACCCAATAGCAGGTCCTCGGCTCTCTCAACCCAAAAATTACACTTTTGTTCATGCACTACTACCAAATGCACACTATGCACATGAATTCTTGGCTCTTTCCTGTTTGCATCAGTTGAACAGCACTCTGGGTAATACTGCTAAAGGGATAGGCTCACAAGATGAAAACAGAAAAATGACTCTCTTACTAAAAACAAAACAAATAAGTGTCACAAACAGGCCACGTGTAAGCCCATACACAATGACATGACCTTTATGACACATTTCCAGTTTTCCTTCCACATATGTGTTTTGTGTTTATTTACAAGTTTTTACACTACTTTTTAGCCCAACACTAGGATCACTGCCCCATTAAATATTGGCTGCTACAGCTGCGTGATGTCGCACTGGCCTCATAAAGCATCATGGGGCACTGGGATAAAAATGAGTTTGTCTAAGCCATATGGAAAATTTCCAGGAAAATATCTGATGAACAAGATCACCAGTGAATGCAGCGTATTTACTGTGGAAAACACTTTAGTGAATTTCACCAATCAACACAAATATCGCTAAAAATTACTTTGTAGATTTCTATTTTTTTATATAACGTATCCAACGTTTGGATGACAAGAACCATGCAATGCCTTCTTAAATCTGTTTTTTCGATGATGGCGTCATGTGAAAGCAGCTTGAGCTCGAAAGACACACATTGCCTGAACAAACTATCACAGGGCTAACGCTGGGCACATTGGACGCTGCTGTCGAAAACAGAATGGTGGAAAAACAATGCCGTTTTGAAAAATCCCTGCCAGGAGTCGCCTATTGGAGCACTTTTAGCAACAGGCTTATTCCACCACAGTGTGCTAGGAAGCGCCACTGCGGACCTTTTCTGCCTGCTGCAATTCAATGTATTATTTTTTTATCCATCAGTTGATTGTATTGCTTGTCTTGTGAGTCTGTACCTTTGTTTTTTGTGCCTCTGCTGCTGTATGCATCCAAAGTTCTCCTTGGGATTAATAAAGTCTATCTAAATCTAATTTTAGCTAATCTAATAAACCACATCACCGCCACCATCGTAGGAACCAATTCAACATGTGTAGCACCATGGTGACATTACCATTAGAATGATGAAAATAATAAAAAATACAAAAGCATATTAAAAATGTAGAAGTGCTAAAAACTAATTCTGGGGTTGAACAAACAACGTTTCATAAAAGACCCTACATTAGACTAAGTGGGTTCAGAAAATGAAGGAATGTAGCACAAAGGAGTCTGGACAACAAACAAAATACCAGTGAGATATGACATACATTGAAACTGACTGGCTAAGAGCGGGCCATCTTTATGGAGTACTACGAAAAGAGAAAGGTCTCACTCTGTGAAAAGCAGCGTTGTGAAGTAGATAGGTAGCCAAGGCATATGTGGTTGTGGCTTATGGTGCATCTCAGGAACCTAGCAGGAGCGTTTTGTATCACTTGCAGTCATCTAATGGCACAAGTGAGAAGACCACTGAAACAAGACTTGCATGCTGGTCACATTTCTGCGTGCTCCGCTGCACATTGAGCCGTAGACTAACATGGCACTTACAGTCTACCTCCATAGCTTAGTACTGTTACTTATCTGAAATATACGGTTCACTTGATATAGTTTGGGGAGACGCAATCATTGAATGTATAACTTGAATCTACAATTCCAAATTGATGCAGTCACCCATGATGTGCTGATTTCCTTTGGGCAGGATGAATACCACAAGGCCCACAAGAGGTCTCCGTCTTCCATGAATTAAAAGAACAAAACAGAAATGCCTCAGCGTGGAAGGGCGCGCTGCCACTCTAATCCTCTTACAGCCTTGTGATTGCAAAACAAGTAGCTTATTGTTCGCCTTTCACTTGCTTGTCTGCTTACATTATTGTAAGGCCAGTCCTATCATACTCTCTGCCAAGATATTTCAGGAATCTGAATTTGGCCGCTGTTGACATACTGAATATTAACAAAAAAGAATTAATTTTACAGGTTTATAGGGTCACTATTGTCATGCGTACAGAGCAGAGTGAAGTTTTTACTTGCAAATCAACGCACAATATGTTGCCACTTACTAGCTCTATGATTAATGACTGTCTTCCTTAACTGACAAATCTCAGACTATAATTGTCATTACCGACGCAGGTCTAACCCAAGAAGACATCCACACATCAATATAAAGTACAACTTAAAACTCGTATACTGTTTAGAACACAAATACTGTATTACGTTTATACCTAAATAAGACAAAAATCAGTCCAATTCAATTCATTCAAAAACCAGTAATGGAGCTGCTTTGGAGGAAGTTTAACATTTCTAAATTATAATTCATTTGTAAATAAAAAATGCCTGTAGTACATCTACACCTTATAATAATAAAAAACATCCACCTTAATAAAAGGATAAGTGTCTGTGTGCTTGTCTTTTCGGTTGCTATATCCCTGTCATTCTAAAAGATGGCACATCACAAACATTAACACTGCTTTTACGAATCGCATACCAAATGGCATATCTGCTACAAATGTTTGTGCTGCACCATCTGTTGGAATGACAAATGCAATGCATTTTATTATAGATAGATAGATAGATAGATAGATAGATAGATAGATAGATAGATAGATAGATAGATAGATAGATAGATAGATAGATACTTTATTAATCCCAATGGGAAATTCACAAATTATTACATGCATTACAAAATATATTCCACTAGATAGCACACTGCAAATGTTAATGCTGAAGTCTACGTTGATTACTTAGATTTCAGCTTGTCTTAGATGGGTAGCAAAACTAATCATCATCATCATCATCAAAATACTTTGTAATTTTAAAGAGACAGAATACTGGACATGTTGATTTTGTTTTCTTTTATACATCCAAACATGCTTCTGCCTGACGTGGTAGGCCCTGTGTTTTCTCTCCTCCATTGTTATCTGGCCACAGTTCAGTAACTTCATTAATGGACTGATATTCTGAGGTTCCATTTACATTACGTTAATCAGCTTTGAACTACTTTGTTTTCCTGCCTGTTTAAACAAATCTGTCTCTGCACATGTATGCATTACAAAATTATTAATTTGTTGAGCTTGTAATTGAATTTACTTGCGAACTTGTTATACTGTTCTGAAACTGCACTCAGCGAAAAAGCATATTCTGAACATGAATATATAGACAAACCGAATGTCACACACAATCACGTTCTCAGACTCACTCCATACAATCTGGCAGCACTCAAAGCCAGGCTTGGGCATGGGTGCCAGTCCACCGCACAGCCCACTTTGAGACATGGAAAGAAAACCAATGTGAGCACCCGGAGAAAAAACGACAGATAAACTAAATGTAATAAAACGTTCAAATGAATACAATTCACTTAATGATGTTCTTTAGGTATCTTCTTTGTAAGAAATCCATCAGCTCTTTGGACTGCATGAACTCACCTTAATAAACGTCTGACCCATTATATTGACTTTGCACTTTTTAACAGAATCTAATTCATACAAACACTTGAGGAAGGAGTTGCACTTACATGTTGTTGGAGTGGGCATCTCCTCATAGTGCAAACAGCACAGTTTTACTGCGGTGAACTTGATAAAAAAATGCTAAAATTGTTCATTTACATTCTGCAAAGCGCTAACATCTCTCATTATCAAGACAAGCTCCAGCACACCACAATCTCCACAGTAGTAAAGAAAAATATATAAGTCAATGAAAAGGAGATTTTGTCAGGAAATGTACCATTACAAAGATTGCAAACTGTAACTTTACTGTTAGTTTCCATCCAAGTTTTAAAGAGTGCAGGGAATCATCAAATGAAGGTAATAAAAGGAAAATGAGAAAGCAATTGTGTGCCCTCCAGTCACGGGGTGTATTAGTAAAGGACCATAAGAACGTCACAGATAAAATCTGCATTAAAAACTATATAACAATTTACATCTAAATAAAGACTACAGAAAATAATAATTATGACTGTCTGCAAAAAGAACCCCTTTTTATCCAAACAAGTGCAAGTGAGTCCTTCATTATGCATTTAATGTTATGCAGCATAGGCAATTCAGAACTGTCTACAGGTGTTTATTATTATTATTATTATTAATAATAATGTGAGAGCCAATCTTGCTTTAAGTTAAATTCATATAGTGTTTGCTTGATTCCTATAGTACATTAGTTTCTTATAGCTACCTAGAATATGGTGTAGCCTTTCACCCCTGTAAGTTAACATGAGATAGAACTTTCTTAGCTATATCTGTAATACAACAGGTTATTTAAGCCAGTTTGTGCATTAAAATATATTTTATTTTAATTCCTTACTTTGTCTTTTATTTTTTCTTCATTATGTAAAGCACTTTGAGCTACTTTTTTGTATGAAAATGTGCTATAGAAATAAATGTTGTTCTTGTTAATTGAGTCAGTTTCCGTGTTGAGTCAGTTTGTGCGTTAAGTCAGTTTGTGCGTTACTTCAGTCACTTTGTGCGTTAATTGAGTCAGTTTGTGTGTTGAGTCAGTTTGTGCGTTAATTGAGTCAGTTTGTGCGTTGAGTCAGTTTGTGCGTTAATTAAGCCAGTTTGTGCGTTACTTGAGTCAGTTTGTGTGTTGAATCAGTTTGTGCGTTGAGTCAGCTTGTGTGTTACTTGACTCAGTTTGTGCATTGAGTCAGTTTGTGCGTTAATTAAGCCAGTTTGTGCGTTACTTGAGTCATTTTGTGCATTGAGTCAGTTTGTGCGTTGAGTCAGTTTGTGCGTTAATTAAGCCAGTTTGTGCATTAATTAAGCCAGTTTGTGCGTTAGTTGAGTCATTTTGTGCATTAATTGAGTCAGTTTGTGCGTTGAGTCAGTTTGTGCATTAATTAAGTCAGTTTGTGTGTTAATTGAGTCAGTTTGTGTGTTGAATCAGTTTGTGCATTGAGTCAGTTTGTGCGTTACTTGAGTCAGTTTGTGTGTTACTTGAGTCAGTTTGTATGTTAATTGAGTCAGTTTGTGTGTTACTTGAGTCAGTTTGTAGCAGGGCCACATAGTGTTAAATGTCAGTACTGAGTGCATCTCGTTTTATTGTCCCGTTTACTGTTTATGTGCATCAGTTAATGCCGTCCCCGAAAAGGGGGACGGATGATGGAAGGAGACCACAGCCGCAAACCTGGAAAACACCTGTTTACAATCAATCAATCCCAGCCGTCACAGGACTATATAAGCCAGCAGGAGGAGAAGGAGGAGAGAAGGAGATTTTTCATTCACGACCACGAGCCAACTGTTCCAGTTATTGTCCACATCGCGCATATCCATCCAGTTTGTTTTTCCATCAGCCAGATTTATTTCAAGGACCTCACCACGAGAGACCCCGGGGTAGGACTTAATCATCCACCACACACGAGGATTCACGGTGAGGCTGTTCCATTTTTTCCGGGGAGAATCAAACATCGCAATTTCACTAATTCAGTCATCCGCTTTCAGGACAGTTTCTTTATTGCCGGACTCACGTTCTCATTCATTTTCAGTTTATCATTCATTGTTGTTATTCGTGTTGTGTGTTTATTTGTTACAGGGACAAGGGAGGGTTTTTTGTTGTATATATATATATTTGGTGGTGTCTTGTTATTGCTGGGGTGAAGGGATATTTATATATTTATGTTTCTGTTTTTTGCATGTCATTTTACTTAATACATTTAATCCATTTAAATTTTACATCCTGTTTTTGTGTGCTTATATTTTTCACCGTCGATTGTGGAGGGGAAAGTTTAATTGGTAAGAAGTACGGCTTGATAGTAAGGTTATTTCTCAGTCAATTATCCAAGCCACAGGTCTTGGGAGTGTAGCTGCCGGCTGGGTAAAAGGGGTCGGCCGTTACAAGTTTGTGCGTTAATTGAGTCAGTTGGTGTGTTAATTGAGTCAGTTGGTGCGTTACTTGAGTCAGTTTGTGTGTTAATTAAGTCAGTTTGTGTTGTCTGTTTGTGCGTTAATTGAGTCAGTTTGTGCGTTAATTAAGCCAGTTTGTGCGTTAAGTCAGTTTGTGTGTTAATTGAGTCAGTTTGTGTGTTGAATCAGTTTGTGCATTGAGTCAGTTTGTGCGTTACTTGAGTCAGTTTGTGTGTTGAGTCCGTTTCTGCGTTACTTGAGTCAGTTTGTGCGTTGAGTCAGTTTGTGTGAGTTAGTTTGTGCGTTAATTAAGCCAGTTTGTGCGTTACTTGAGTCATTTTGTGCATTAATTGAGTCAGTTTGTGCGTTAATTAAGCCAGTTTGTGCGTTAATTGAGTCAGTTTGTGTGTTGAATCAGTTTGTGCATTGAGTCAGTTTGTGCGTTACTTGAGTCAGTTTGTGTGTTACTTGAGTCAGTTTGTGCGTTAACGGAGTCAGTTGGTGTGTTAATTGTGTCAGTTGGTGCGTTACTTGAGTCAGTTGGTGCGTTAAGCCAGTTTGTGTGTTGAGTCAGTTTGTGTGTTGAGTCAGTTTGTGTGTTAATTGAGTCAGTTTGTGCGTTACTTGAGTCAGTTTGTGTGTTAATTAAGTCAGTTTGTGTGTTAAGTCTGTTTGTGCGTTACTTGAGTCAGTTTGTGCGTTAATTAAGCCAGTTTGTGTGTTAATTGAGTCAGTTTGTGCATTACTTGAGTCAGTTTGTGTGTTAATTGAGTCAGTTTGTGCGTTGAGTCAGTTTGTGCGTTAAGTCAGTTTGTGCGTTACTTAAGTCCGTTTAGAATAGGCTTATACTTAACATGGACTGAAAGACCCATTTACAGTTTGTTAAAGGGACAGGCATACAGTTTTCTGACCGTTTAGAAATGGTTCAACTGTATAAGCAAAATTAAAGAATGAATGAAACAAGATAGATAAGTTTTAAACAGAACTCTTCTTAAACAAGAACTTTTCTTTTCTATATTAATTTTTTCTCTATTTTTGTGTGAATTGTTTTACCTTGAATTTTTACTATATGTCACACTACTGCCACAATCCCATGAAGCAAACTAAAGCTGCAGAACTTTGGGTAAGCGCAGCTACAAATAGTAATACATTTTATTTATTTATATAGCACCTTTCCCATGCTCAAGGCGCTTAATTAAAATATATGTATTTTTTGTGCCATCATTTATTTCCTCTTATAAAATGTGTAGACGTAGGAAAGTAACGATTATTAACATACAGTGCCTATAAAACATATTCACCGATTGGAGGTTTTCACATTTTATTGTTACACAACATTGAATCCTATTGGACAGAACGTGGCCTTTCTGATACTGATCAGCAGGAAGACTATTTATGTCAAAGTGAAGAGAGATCTCTTCGCCCTCTTTAGTATGACACACCTACGTCATCAGTGGTGCAGCCAGTTTGTTTTAGAAGTTACATTAAGATCATGTGTCTGTGGTCAGGGGGTTTCAGTTGATTGTAGTCCAGAAGCCCTTATCTTGAAGGTCCAACTTGTGGTGAGTCAGCATAGTGGCCTGACCTACACAGTGAAGACAAAAGAACACACCAAACAACTCAGTGAGACGTTGATTGAAAAGCATATGCCAGGAGATGGAGATAAGGAAATATCCAAGTCACTGAATATCTCTTGGAGTCCAGTTCAATCATTAAGAAATGGAAAGAGTGCGGCACAGCGGTAAATCTGGAGACCGCAAGCTGCCCTGACCAACTGATTAAGACTAGTGAGAAGGCCACCAAGAGATCTCTGATAACTCTGAAGGAGCTACAAACTACAGTGGATGAGGCTGGACAGACTGGGCAGAAAACAACTATTGCCCAAGTGCTTCACCAGTCACAGCTTTATGGGACAGTGGCAAAGAGAAAGCCACTTTTAAAAAATGCAGGGAGAGTTTTCCAGAAGGCACGAGAAACTCAAGTCATTTGGAAAAAGGTTCTATGGTGCGATAAAACCAAAATTGGGGTCAATGGCACATTCTCAAAAACATGCCATCCTCATTGTGAAGCGTGGTGGTGGCAGCATAATGCTGTAGGGAGGCTTCTTTGCAGCAGGTCCTGAAAAGACTTGTGAGGGTAGAATGAATAGAGCAAAACACAGGGAAATCCAGCAGGAAAACCCGACGCGGTCTCAGACAACTGCACTGTGGGAGAAGACTTGTTTTCCAGCAAGACAACTCCAAACCTGCACAGGAATGGCTTAAAAACAACAATAACATTCTGGAGTGGACAAGTCAAGCGTCCAGATCTCAACCCAACTGAACATTTATGGCTTGACTTGAAAAAGGCTAAAAGTCTGTTCTCTTCCAATCCCTGCACAACCTGACAGAGCTTCAACCGTTTTGCAAAGAAAAATGGCGGAAAATGGCCAAAGTCCAAAGCTGACAGAGACCTGTGCACACAGACTCCAAGCTGTCATGGCTTCCAAAGGTGTATCTACTAAATACTGACATGAAGGCAGCAAATGTTTATGGCATCAGTTATTTTATGTTTTATACTTGGAATTCATTTGCAGAAATCTATTTTCACTTTGACCTTTTCTGTTGACCTGTGTCACATAAAATCAAATTAAAAACGGTAGTGTCAAGATCTGCAAAGCTGACAGAGACCACTGCATACAGACTGATGACTGTCATGGCTGCCAAAGGTGCAATTAATAAATTTGCCTTAAAGGGGGTGAATGCTTATGGGATCAGTTATTTTGTGTTTTACGTGTTTGCACTTTTAATTATGATGAAATTATTTCCACTGCGACTCAATGTTGCATAACAATAAAATCTGAAAACTTCCAGTATTGACCCTGTAACTTAATTTTACTACCTCACATCTCCAGAGTCATGGGTTCAAACCCATTCCCAACATCTCAGAAATATTGAAGTCTGTTTAACCGATACAAAATGAATCCATATGCCTGGATGTGGGCACAAACATGAGTCTGCCCAGTAATGGATTGGCACCCTGTTTTCATCCCTGACCAGTACCAGATGCAACTAATTAATGTCTAATGTTTGATAATGGAGGGAGAGATGTGTTTTTACCATTCTGAATTCTGATCTTCCGCACCGAGTTTCTGAAGTTGCACATATGTTTGAAGTAAGAGACACTAATTCAATTTAAACACTAATAGTAACAATGACAAAAATAACTGGAGCCTTTAGACTGAGGACTGTATTATTATTATCATGTTCCTCACGGACATTCTGGTTGCATAAAGTAAAGCCTTATAATCCTAAAGGATTCTGGTTGAGATTTGTTTCAATACATTTTAAATAAATAATTTTACACATGTGAAAGATACATATATGTATTTGCACACAGAAAGGAACAGTTTGTAGCAAGTACAGTCAGTGTATTACTGTGGACATTTTTATTTCAATATTTGAAACTCTGAGCCATTGCAATTATTGGTAGTTCGTTATCTAATGGGTTCGCATTAGGAAGCGTTTTATACAGCTGTTACTGTTCTGGAGCTCAAAACTAAGTTTACATCATTTCTTCTTATATACTATAGACTCCGAGTACAACTTTCACATATGAAAGCACTCATACTTGATTACGTGAACAGTGATACACAGATCTATAAATTTCCACTCAATTGATCCTTGGGGAAGCATTAAAAATCAAGTGATTACAAATCATACTAAATATATATTATATATATATATAACCAGATGCTAATAAATATATAACTAGCTGAGGTATTACACAGAGATGTCATTTAATTGTGTACAAAAACAAGGAAAATGTCAGAAGTCTGTTACTTACAGTGCATACCAAGATAACAGATCTTGCAGTTGAAAGCATTGTCTTTATGAACAATGGGGATGATTTCTGACTGCACGTAGTTTTCAAGAGGAATGTTTTTCATCCTACCAAGAGGAGCTCTTTTATTATATCCCAAAATACAGCATCAAAACTGACTGCCTAACTATTCATTGCATTGTTAGGCTGACTACAGTTGGCATTTAATTGCAAATTTGTACTGCTTCACAATGCCTCGTGTTTCATGCAGCAAACAATTCTGGTCAAACTGACTCTCTCAGGCTATGGTGTCACTCATGTTTTGGGAAGTGTACCTTGCAAAGGTTGAAAAATGTAATGAAGTTCAGTAACTGTATATAGAAACTACTTCATTTGATGGTATAGTTGGCTTTTGAATTTAATTTTTGAAAATGTTTTTCGACTACTGTGTACTACACTACGGAATTACACAGAGTATTATGGGTCACAAATTACATATGAATGACTTGTTGTGAGGCTGAATGTATACATATGAGCTTTTGTACTAGCTCTAAGTAAGCGACATAGACTTCAGCTTTCATTTTTGCAGTGTGCCATGCAATGCACACATCACCACTATAAACCATTTGGTATGGGATTTATAAAAGCTGTGTTAATGTTGGTGATGCGCCATCTTTTGGAATGACAGAGACACACAGACAGACCCTTATCTTTATATTAAGGGGGATAATGTAATTTTCAATCTGTATGCTAATCATGATTATTCATTCTCCACCCAAAAATCCTACAATCGTCCAAGTTTAGATTAATTTGTACAAAACAGTAATTAATTTGTACAACTAAAAGAACTGTTTTGTAGTTGTGATGTATCAGAAAAGATTATTAACATCCTGTCAAGTTTTGGGAGTTACAATGGTATTACTATCATAATAATTATTATCATGGTTTTATTTCCTTTCCACTGAAATGCATCTGGTGGAGGACTGCATGCATTACTGGGAATGTTAAACTGCAGTTTTCCAAAATGACTTACTGAAATTCAGGTTCAAGAATCAAACACTCCCAAACATGCACATGCTCACAAGTCGGTTATATAGAACAATATTTTACCTAATGACACCCCAACTTTCATAAGGGATAACAATTCTTCAGATGTCATGGTACAATCTTTGTAATAGTACAACAAAAAGTACAGGATTCAGCACCAAAGTGAAATTAAACAAAATTTTATAAATGTCTCAAGTACAGCCAATAAAGATGACAAACTGGAAATAATATACACTTAAACTGCTGTTCATCAAACAGACAGCCTGTGTGTGTGTGTGTGAGGTTATAAAATTACAGTGTTGCACAATTTAAAGAAACTTACAAAAACAGAAATCAAAGACAACAAGTTTAGAATACCCTGTACTTCCACATAATATTATCAACCACCAAGACACCCTCTTAGACTGTAGTGAAATTTTCTCAGTTTGCTAGGAAGATAACAACTTGTAGAGTAATAATGTTTAAAAATATAGATGCTTTGTGTTTCATAGTAATGAATGTTTCACTGCCTGGATGTATTATTGAAGTCAAACCCCAGGAATTCAAAGTATTAAAATAAAAAAAAGCTGGTGAAACAAACATACATTACAATTCTAATCACATTTTATCATCATTGTGAATTATAAACGTTCAAACAATATTGAGTTATGATATAGCTTACTAAAAATAAACCTGCATTTAATAGACAGTGCAGTAAACCTATAGGTTTAATAGAATAAAAGTAGTGAAGAGTTTTCCTCATAATAGTGGTCAAAGGCCGCACTATGGCAATCGGAGGATCAACCTTACAATAGATGTGTAATAAGGCTTTGTGGGAAAACAACATTTTTTTTAAAACTTTCTTTTATATAAATCCATCTACGCACATATTCAATGAAAATTCTACAGGATTATTCCTGTTCTGCAATTATTTCTTCTGCTCATTGTTATCAACGTCTAGAAGGGCAGAGCGAATTCCCAGTTTCTTTAGTTCATCAACAAGGTCGCCATTCTGATGCATTTGAAGTAAGATATCACAGCCGCCAAAAAACTCGCCATTGAAATACACTTGTGGAATGGTTGGCCAGTTTGAAAAATTCTTGACACCTTTAACAAAATTGGAAGAAAAGAAAAGAAAATTAAGCATCAATGAATACATTTCAATGATTTCCTAGAAGTATAACTTATCACAGTGTAATATGGATATAACTTTTGTGATTTATTTAAACACTTTTTGTACCCCAAAAATGGGAAGGCCCCAAGATATTTAAACATTAATAATTTAGTAAGAAGCATAATCTATTGAAAAAAAAAAAGTTAAAACAATCGAGCTTGTTTAATGTGGAGCTAAAGGCAAAAACAAATTGCTGGGTCTTTAATACAGGGGAGTAAGTAGAAAGCTGAGACCGACTTCAGTGTTATCAATTTAGGTAAGCTAGTCTAACATGTAAAACTGAAAGAATGATTATGTTTGAATAAACAAGTACAAAAAGTAACAGAAAAGAACTTCTCATGTACAAAATTCAATCTTTAAATGATTGCTAATTAGTTTTTCTTTTCTTGTAAAGCACTTGGAGCGACACTGCTTATATTAAGATGTCCTACTGTACATAAACAAATGCTATTGTTTTACCCAGGCTTTTACAGTATGAAGACACAGTCACACACTTCTTTTCTTTACTTTGCACAAAGTGTTCTTCTGTTGAAGTTTCAGCCTGCAAAGACTATCACATGAAATGATTTTTCCAGCAACTTCAGTCGCAGACTTCATTTACATAATCTCGGGGTGTCAAGAGCAGTTGTGTAGTCCGACATCTCCAGTCTGTGACTCACACCCAACAAAATCAAACTGGTGAGCTGCTCCTATGTTTGTGAGGTCTGCAAACCCAGAGTTCCATCCTCCTTGCTGCCGAATTATATTTACTGTACTTCTTGATGAGCACTCATTGGTTGTCAGGTCTCGTGTACACAGAGCCCACCCCTACGACTAAAGACAAAATCAAACCGGTTTTATTTTGGTGGAGTGAGTCGCTGCACATTTCAGACTAGATGACTGACCACCACAGGAGTGCTCTGCCAACTGTCTTCAGCTCACTAAGATTATGTCCATGAAAGCTAGGACTGAAAATCGCTAGAAAGTCTAATGTGACAAACCTTTAGCATTTCAATTATATTTAGATCTGGGCTTTAAATTTGTGACTATAAACCTCTTTATTTTGTGACATTCTATCAAGAATATATTTGCACATTATGGATCATAGTCCTTGTACAAGATTTATTTTCAGTTTGGCTGTGGTAGTTGACCTCATAATGAGCTCAGGTAATCCTGACACCTTGTAGAATTTCTGATTGTCTCCTAGTCTACACTAATCTACACTAACATAGATACATTTCAAAACACATCTTTTTAATACGCTTAGTTTGGCCTTCTAACCATACTAAAACATCATTTTCAACCACTGAAAGTGATCTCTAAAGTTTATAAATTTGAAAAATGCTGCCATGTAGCTGCATTGATTACAATCATGGAAGTTCTCAAAAAGCTGATATGCAAGTGTTGTGTGATTAGACATGAACTTCAGTTTTGAGATGCTAACAACCGTTGTGATCCAAGGTTTACTGTTGGAAGAGTCCTTACTTCTCGGCATCAGCTGACCTGTAGTACTTTGTTTATTCTGGCAGGACTCATATTCTATATTTTCCATGGCATTGGCTACCTTTTACTGATTTGTAACCTTTAAAAGCAGTTTGTTTGGACAAAGAAATACAATTTATTGTTTTCTTCAGGTGCTCTGTTTTCCTCATGGTTTCAGCAAATCAATTCTCTCTGTAAAATAAAATGTTCTTGCTCAACAAACTGTGTATACCCAATAGCAAATACTGTTTTAGTGTTTTTTGCATTTCAGTGTGAATAACAAACATTTTTAGAAAACAGTCTGAAAACAACAATGTGGACAGAAAACTTACAATGCAAATGGTGTTTCCAGATTTGTGTGTGTTATTATGGAGCTACCCAGGCCTTTATGTAAAAAGTAGCTTCAAACCTTACTGTTGTCATCACTTTGTGCTATAATTAAGATGGACTTTTTACTGTATATTTATTGACAGTTTTGCTTTTTGCCAATTTGACATGACAGTCTGCTTTTAGTGAATTCCTTATGATTCAATATCTTCTCCATTTGTACATAATCCATTACATTACGAGTGATGAAGTTGTTTTGTTACCCATCCTGGTCAAATGAGTTCTAACAAATTTAATCTGAAGGCTTCTGAGAAAAAAATATACAAAGTCTCGGACTCTCTAGTTACTTTAGCTTTTATTTCACATTTTGCTGTCACATTTACAAAGTAGCTCTAGTCCGTTTATTGGAACCTCTGCTCTGGATAAGCAATGTTTGGAAAATGAATGGTTGAATGGTCCCTTTTGAATGTTCAGTTTAGTGTCGCTGGATCTAGTCAATAAATTAATTTTTTATGTAGCACACTTCAAAGAGAACCTAACATAGGAAGCCAGTTTCATTGCTTTAATTTTTTTTTTTTAAAACATCTTCCTTATAATTTTACAAGGAAACCAACAAATAAGCAGCATTCCAGTGATACAAGACAATTCAAAATTAAAGTATATGATAGCAGATTACAGTGGAAAAGACAGAGACATCTTAATCCTTTTACACTGTAGGATAATCTGACATGATCCATTCTTTTGCTATGGCTAGAATACAGGTCCTGACTTTAAAGCCAGAGCCAGACACTCTTAATGCCAGTTAAACAGTCTCAGTTTGCCCAACGGTGCCCCTCTGCAGAATACAGACTCTGCACATTCTCTGATAAGATGACTGATCACAGACCAATGAACATATCGGGTACCTGCACACAAATAATCAACCTAAAAAGCGGGGCTTATGTGTGCACCCAAGAAGCTAATAGCAAAACCTCTATTCCTTTTTATAAAAACCCTCGTAAGACCCTAACTCCTTACTTCCTCCATCAAGCTCACTGCTTGACCTGGCCATAACATCTGTTGTACAACAGAGACTCAAGTGCTTATGGGGTGGCCATAACGAAGGTACAGCAATCCCTTCTACTCAAAAAGGAAAACCAGCGCTGGACTGGTTAAAAAAAAAAAAAAAAAAAAAAAAAAAAATGTAATATCGTCCATAACAAGAGTTGGACCAGGGATGCCATCTGTCCAAAACCTTGCTAAGATAGCAAGTTCTCAAGCAATGGAAAAGTATATACAAAAGGGCACATTTGCCTTGGTAATAATGACAGAAGCTAACTGATCGCCAGCTGACCCAGCAGGTTTAACTGTGCTACCAACCCAGGTCACTGTGTGTGTGTGTGTGTGTGTGTGTGTGAAAACCTCAAAGAGAAACTTCAGTACCATTGACAACCAGAAAGTATGACAAAGGTGAAGGAAAAGACCCGTTCCTGAACACAGAAAGATAGCAGAGCTGAAGATTCTTCTACATGTCTGGAGAAGGCCAAATAGGAAAGGAACAAAGTGTTGCTTATCTCAAACCATGCATACAACTACGCTGATCCCAAGAGCTATTAACTGTAATTTAGTAGAGAGGGCAAAGCCAACTATTTCACTATGGCATTGGCGTCACTGTAACTGAAAGGTAATAACCTTGTGAAGGAGAAGTTCTGGCTTTGAGGAGTTTCTCATCCTAAACGTAGCATCTCTCACACGCAGGCAGTGTCACACACACAGAGGAATCAGATTCCGTTACCTCCGACTGCTCTATTTGTAATTAGACTTAATCTATTTACTGTTGAAAGCACACAAAATATAAGAAACACAGCATTTCATCACTGCCAACCTGAAACATCAGGCTGTTTTTTAGCACTCTAAGCTATTAAAAAAGTTTCAGTTTAAAGGCTATAGGAATGTTGTTGTGGCTTACAAACACTGAGTAACATTAAAATAAGACTGAACTTACAAAATCTAAAAAGAAGCTAGATATTTATCAAAGGTCTAGAAGAAGAAAAAAAAAAAAAGTCCAATCAAATCAGTATATGTGAAATTGTAAATTTGAAACACAGGATATTAAAAGGTACATTCAGTCTGAGTTGGTACAACGACTCTGACTGCAGTAACCCAGTAGTTACTACTGACTCCGACTCCACAGCTGTAGGTGTCCCCACCATTTAGTATTGTGAATTTGAGCACATAATTAAATCCAATACAGATTTTAGTCTCATCACTTATGTACAAAAACATTTCTTGTTAAAACATTACTTTTTTGATTAGCTTGTTTAAAATGTTGCTAATATGCCAAAAGCCAAGTATAACCGAGATAAAAATGTATAAAAATTAATCAAGTACAGTACTAATATTTTCATTATGGTTCCACATTAAATTGGAGATCCTCTTCATTTTAGGAAATGTGTAAAACACAGAAATAAAAACTGACAAACTAAAAAAAAAATGCTAAACAACAGTTTCAAAAATAAATTAAACACTACCATCAACTTCATAGGAACAAATTGCAGAAAGAAGAGAATAAATGGACTTTCAAAAATACCACATGCTCAGATGTAACAGCATCAGCTAAACATGCCCACAACTGTTATCTGTTGTGGCAGACTTTCACGTTCTTGGAAATGCTCTTCCCAGCTTGGCAAACACTACATATGAAGAGAAGGAAACGCTAATTCTACTCATTAGAATGCACTAAACTCTGCTCTAAGGACACCTGAAGGATTTAAACACACTGCCCTACATAAACTGTTCATTGCTGGGCTGACCTGGTGGTGCAGTGGTACTACTTCACAGCTCCAAGGTCTTGATTTGGAGTCTCACAC
Source organism: Erpetoichthys calabaricus (assembly GCF_900747795.2). Lineage (NCBI taxonomy): Eukaryota > Metazoa > Chordata > Cladistia > Polypteriformes > Polypteridae > Erpetoichthys > Erpetoichthys calabaricus. The sequence continues at coordinate 30,985,815 of NC_041409.2, read as the reverse complement.
GGCTGACTCTCTGTGTGGAATTTGCATGGTCACCTTATTTTTGTATGTACAGTATGTATGTTTGTTTGTATGTATGGATGGATGGGATTTTCTCTAGTCACTTTGCCAGCTGTTTCTTCCACATCCAAAAAGACAGGCTTGTCAGGATAACTGGGAATTCTTTACTGACTAGGAATATGTGCAAGTGGGACCTCCAAAGAACTAGCTCCCTGGACAGTTGTGTTTCCTGTTTTGTGCCAAAAGCTGCTGGGACAACTGGATGTATCTGTTTTAAGGACATTATGCATTTTTAAATAGTAGCATAAATCAAGTTTTAAATTGTCATAAACTTTAGTAATTAGTGTTTGTTTTAATCTTGCATAGTAAAATGCTTCAGCCAAATGTATATTATTTTACATATGACAAAGTGAATGTCTGACGCTATTAAAATTTACATTTTAGCTGAAGCAACAACAGAATAAATTTACTAAAATAATTACAACAGCCACCACTGACGTTTTTTGGTACACGAGTTTCTTCCTCAGTCAACAAAGAATGTGTACACAAGTGTTTCCTGGGAGGTACTTGTGTCTGATCCATTGCTGGGAAGATAAGAGTGCAGCTCCCTAGAGGTTTGTAGTTTAAATACAATAGTACAGTACAAAAATATGAGAAGGATAAATAACAATGATGAAGGAAGGGTAATCTTAATTTTTGCTCAAATATCGTGTATATTTAAGATACGCACAGTGGAAAATGCAGGATTTGACTTCAACAACATTTTTTAAAAATGACAAAGCTACCATTTCATAAAAGAAACAGAGGGCTCCATAGTGCCTCTGTAGTGCTGGATACTATACTCTCCAAACAATAATATACTATTTGATGCTGTGTCTTGTTAATTTAATATTTGCTTTAGGAAGAGCTTTTAAAAGGCCACTGGGAAAGCAATGCAGTATAAATTATGACACGCACATGCATATGGATCAACAAACGCAAAATCCAGTCTCACAAAATTCTAAAACACTTAACACTTCCTTCTAAAAATCTCAGTAAGAAATGAGGAGGTGCCATTAACAGCGTGCAGTGGCTCAAGTTCAGGGCCTAACACGTCTATTGACGTTGGAACAATAAACTTAACCCGTCAGGGCTAACTCTGCAAAACGTCACATACTATGGAAGATGTTAAATGTCAAAGTCACTACATTAAAATATAGAGCTATACGCATTTTGAATTCTGTTACTGGTAGGGATGCTACTAAACTCGGAATTGAGTATGCGAAAGGCGCTATATAAATAGAACCAAGTATTATTACTATTGTTATTATTTGATGTACTGTTAAATTCAATGATTTTTCTTTGCACTAATCTTAAATGTGTGTACGTATGATATAATTAATTACCAGTTGTTTTGTCTTTGCTCGTTTTCATGTGGAACAACGCCTAATAATTTGTAGCTTCCTTCTACAAACAAATTCCCCACTGGGAGAATAAAAGAATACTTAACTCAACTTAAATATCATGTATTGATTACTGCTTTATGAACATAACACTAACTTTCGGGATGCAAGCTAGTTTTCACTCGTTGTTTTATCACTTTTGAAGTTAGATAAGTAGTGTACTTTAGCTTCTGAATTAAACCAAGAAATATTTACACTAAATTATTGATTGCATTCCTATTTTCCGAATAACCCTGGTTTAATTTAAAGTACGCATTTCTGTAACGTGTCTTATGACTTCAACCCTGGCGATCAGTATACAAGAACTGCGCTGTGCAAAGCACTATAAAGTAGAATATAACGGACAATAACTTTAAAACACCCGATGTTCACAGTCGGCACGATACTCACCTTGTCTTAAATCCTGGTCCTCCAGAACATTAAACGATGTGTATTTATCAACGCCGTGCATTCGGAGGATCTGCACTACGGCGTTACTAAAACCGCACATCGGCTGGGCTGGGGTCCCCTTCATAAACACCACCACCTTGTCCTTCTTGACAAGCTCGGATAAGTCGGAGCTTTTCGGTGTCTCACTAAGAAATCGGGTCACAACTGCAGACGCTTGACCATCAAGCAAACACCGCTGCCTGCACAGAATGCTCCCCGGACGCATTACACGAGTTGAGAATCGTATCAAGCTGTTCATTTTCAAAACTTTAAACAAGCACAATATACAGCAGAGACGTTACTGTAAAGTTTCGCTTGTCAGAGGCTCTAACTTAAATTTGAACTCTATAGGACAGCGTACAACCTATTCCACACAGATGAAGCACGCCATTGGTGCTCCGTGATTAAGTGACCACCTTTCTTATGTTGATTGGCTGTTAGCATGTCAATCAAATAACAAACCGACGCGTTCAAGTCAAAAGTTTTGGATGACCAAAAAAGCTGTACTTTCCTACTGAGCTGTAACTTTTAAAGCATCTTAGTTAAAGTGAATATGACAGTACAAGGTATAAGATAAAACATTTAAAGGATAACAACCAAATCACAGATAAATTATTCCAATTACGTTATTTCCGTTTCCGGTAATATTTTAAAATCGCTGTTTAGGTTGCGGTGTGCTGTTGTTGCTGTAGGCAATTAGGCATGGCAGCTGCTGCTGCAGTATTTGAAAGATAGGGTGTACTGGCCGGCTTCGGCTTCGGCTTCGGCTTCATTTATGTTGGATGGAAGGCGGTTTGAAGAATTGATGACAGAAAGTGTAATCGAATGGTATGACTTGTTCAGAGAATGGTGAACGGCAAGTTTCTGGAAAAGCTATAAATACACCTCGAATTGATTTGGGAGTGGTGTCTCGTCCAGTCGTAAAGTAGGTGGCCTTTACATTTTAAAAAAAGGAACGAAGAATACAATATTTTGCTCGATCTGAAGCAAATGCAGCTAGATCTTGAAGAGATTGGACACTTTTGGTGCATTTTAAAGCTAGACAGCAATGTGAGATAGCTCTTCGGTTAAAACCTACTGCATGACAGGCTACCGGAGAAATTTTTGTAATGCGGAGTAATGACGAGAGTGCCTCTAGATGTTATCCATTAACCAAGTTTAAAATAATATAGTGAGTCAAATACAGTATTTGTGAACGGTAAACGTTTAAAAGGATTTTGTGATGAAGTGAGAGCACGTACCATCCACCCATCCATCCCAATCGCGGGGCCGCAGGTGCCTATTGCACACACGTTTAGACAGGCGTAAAGGAGTTATCGGATAAGCTTAATTTGAATTACATGAGTTCTACTTAGATAGATACTTTATTAATCCCAATGGGAAATTCACAATACTTGTGTGTGCCATTCCCACTGTGATGTCTGGTCATGTAGCAGTAGTGTGTAAGGTGTAAAGAGGCGTAGCTCATGTGCTAGAGTTCATAAATACAAACGCGGTGAAGAAGGCTTTAGGACAAAATGTGCGTTTGTAGCGGGATGTAGAGGATGCCCTGTAGAAAAGAAAGCTGTAAATGCACAACATGTTCGGGTACAAATTTGGGCATTTTGATGTCAGGCTGTTCAGAAAGTGCAAAAAACTGTAGCGATGGGGCAGATTAACATTGTTAATATCGAAAAGGTGGAATAAAGAATTGTACATATCCAGAACTGGTGCAGTATATAAAAATGTAGGGCTTATGAGTTGTAAAGAACCCATCTTGTTGATAGATGGACGCCCTTGTAATGGGCACAATATATCCTACATAGTGTTCTATGATATAATTGTCATTACAATGTATTTAAGAGCTTGCTACATTTTTGAAAGTTATTTAAAAGAAATTGTTTCAATGTGAAGTACATTTCCTGCATCTTTGCTCCACAGTCAAGCTCAGTAGGTATAGGATGTGCACCTTATGCCAACTAACATTAAATACCAGATAAAGAAGATGCTCTGCTTTTCAGTTAGATAAGGTAAGTGTTACAGTATAGTAATCGGTAGTCTGTGCTTGATTGTATGTATAAATTCTCCATTTGTCTTTAACTGTAAGTTTTCACAATTGCCTGCAGGCCTGTGTCATTTGCCCCAGGTTGCAATCATGCCTGGGGTGTGTCAGGGCAGGCGCATAGAGATGAGAGGAAGCTAAGGCAAGGCTGCATTAGTCATTGCAGGCCATGTGCGATGTTCCTCTAACAGCATCTCTCCTGTTTCCACGGCGATGGCAGATTGCTCACTGTTCTGTCATCTATCAGCAAACAGGTAGAGCAAAATCCAGTGCAGCTAAGATATTCTTTGGAGGTCTGAAGTTCATTTCTCCAAACACTTAAAGCTGCTACACATACACCCTTTTAATAATCACGGTTAACTATGTAAAAGCTGCTCACATTCAATATTTAAGTAGTTGTGATGCTGTAAATGAATTCTGGGTAGATAGTGTAAATTGCTAACTATATATTGTGTTGTTTTCTTTAAAATTTTCACTTGCTTTAGAGTTATAAATTAGCATGAAAAAATATAAAAGTCTGCAGTTTCCTTGAGAGGGGTTATATCATGAACTTTCTCTTCTTTGTTTTCAGGGCAGCTGATGGGCTCTTGTAAGGAGATATTTTATTGAATGCTACATCAACTTGTTATTCACCTGCCATTGTCTTACTGAAACAAATTCTTGAGGCTATGGATTTGATTTACTTTGTCTACACCAGTGTCCGCATACAGAGTGAATGAGTACAGTTACATTTTTGGAGAAACACAATTGAATGCATGTTTTACATACTCTTAAAGATATTTTGATTTAAAGATTTATACTTAATGTTTGTAAACTGTAAAATGTTGATAACCTGTGCATAAATTACTTTTCAAAACACTTTAAAATTTACTTTTCTTTAATTTTGCCATCCAAAAAAGCAGTTTTTATTTAGAACTTGTGAAATGTAGAGTTTCAAAATATTAAATGGGAAACATATTATCCTAATTGCTGTGTGTGCCTCTTGAAACATTAATTTGCATTCATTTGTGGAATTTCTTTCCTTTTTAGTTTTTTGAGATGATTAGTTATGTTGTGACAAAGTAATGTTTATAAAGTCCTGTATAGTAGAGTTGCATTATTTTTGGCTGTAGCAATCCTTGATATAGAAAGAAAAGCTTGCTTAGTAAAGAGAAATGGCAATCTATCATTAATTTTGAAGTGAAAGTCAGTCAATCTGCAAAACTGAATGAACTTTGAAAGTTTAAATGCATTGATTAAAAAACATCAAGTGCTATGATGAAACTGGCTCCCCTGTGGATTGTTACAAGAGAGGTAGGTCAAGAGCTCCCCCTGCTACATACGATAAGTTTATTAGAGTGTCCAGACTTAGAAATCAACAATTTACTGCACCTAAGATTAAATCCCAAATAAATTAGTCGCAGAGTTTTAAGCAACAATCATATTTCAACCTGGTGGACATCAGTCAATGCTATGCTTTGGTCTCATAATTCAAGATTTCAGACTTTTGGTTGTGTAAGAGTTATTAGGCACAAAAGAGAGTAATGGGGCACTGCAGCAAGTGACTTGGTCTTCTCCATGCACCTGAGCTAAACCCAGTGGAAATTTATATAAACATTGTATGTATTTAACAATTGGCAAGAAAATTCACTGAAAAAAATAACGTTGCTTAAATAGTTACTAGGCCTGGGTAACAAATATAGATTTTTCCGATAATTAGTTATTTTTCGTTTAAACAATTCAATATCGATTCTTAGTCTCAAGATCAATCTTGTAAATCTCTGTCCTGTTTAATTACTGTATGTAGGTTTTTGCTTGTCTTTGTTTTTGGCATCCAATCCAGTAGGTGTTACTGACACACCTGTTAAGGTGTTTTGTGTCCTCTTTAACCGAAATCTGCATCTTTGACACTTGAATCAGATGTGTGGACTTACTGTGAATTCAAATGGTGTGTCAGTAAAGAACAATGGGATAAAAGCAAAGCCATATGTAAGATGTGCAACTCGAGGCATTAATTATTGTTGTAAAGCAAAAAATTAGAGAAATCATTTATCCCAAAGTCACCCATACACGTAATCTCAGTCACCATCCAAACAAGTAGAGCCTAAACAACCTACACTGGAGACAGCTAGTAGCTCCAAGCTTCCGTTTAATTTGCCTTGTGCCCAAAAAACAACAATCTCCAGCAGTTTTTATGTGTAAAGTTCAGAGACCCTACACCATGGTTAAAAACAAAGTCTTAAAACAAGTGATTCAGGTTTTTGAACTTCGGTATGCTATACCAACCAGAATGGAATTTAGTGATGTTATTTTACCTAGGCTTTATGAAGATCTTAAGCAAAACATTGTCACATCTCTCAGGCTAGTGGAAAGAGTAGCCCTAACTTGCAACAGCTTAACATCCAGGGCAGCCGATTCCTACGTGACAATCACACATTAACAGCGTCTAGGCACCTATGGAGGGTGTGTTGCCGACAAGCGCACTGCATTTCAGTCTCTCTGGGAATAAGTGCAGTGCTGTGGAAAAAGTTTTTATTTATTTAAAGCACAATGATATTTTGTTCCACACCTAAGTACTGATGGGAACTGTTCATTCAGAATCAAGCAATTCTTCTTAAATGTCATTCCATGCTTATGCCTATTTTATGAAGTCACTATGTAGACACCCTTCAAATAAAGTGTTACTGAAATGTGTCACATACTTGTTAATGCTCTCTATGCATGCTTAAGTAAATTCTAAAAAAGCCAGCACCTCAAAAATATTAGTGGACGCTAATTTAATGAAGATAAAATCGATTTCAAATTGAATCGAGACATTGTGAATCAGAATCAAATTAAATTGGGCCACCCAGCCCTAATGGTGACTGTTCTTTCGATATCCTTAATAGAAAGCATTATTTGAACAATGTGCAAGCCACCATGCACTTGGGATTGATCATATTCTTAAACCTGCTTAATCCAGTTCAGAGGTGCAGGATTCTGAAGCCCCTTTTAGTTGCATTGGTTACAGGGCAGTAATTGGCTTTAGACAGAGCACCTATATACAGTATTGTCACACTTGTGCACACACCCACAAGGCAAATTTGGAGTTGGCAATAAATGTAACAGTCTTTGGGATATGTGGAAGAAAATTGGAGTTCCTGGGGAAAACTCTTGTGTTGACATGTGGAGAACATACTGTGAACACAGGACACTGGATCTGTGGTGCAGCTGTGCTAACGACTCGGCCACTCTATAAATGGTGTGAAATCAGAGGTTGCCTTCTTCTGACTACCATACACCCTAATGTAACTGCGTCTTCTTTTGCATATGTATTGACTGTTTCTAGAGGAATAAACCATAAAAGAGAATTGTGGTGAATTTCTTTGGGTGATTACTGATAGTAGGACCAATGTAAGCTTTTGAGGCAGGGTGATGAAGGGGCCTTAGGTGCCTCGAAAGCTTGCATTTGTAATCTATTTAGTTAGCCAATAAAAGGTGTCATTTCACCCTACTTTCTTCTGTATCAATCTATGGCTAACACGGTATAACACTCTACTGCTATGATAGTAGGACCGTATTTCATACTATATCTACCTCTTTCAGTTATCTTCCATAGGGCAGGTCTTTCAGTCGCCAGTTCATCTATTGTATTGCCTTTTGCTGTTCTTTTAATTTATTTTTATGTATCATTTTTCAGATAACATAACAGCTGTTGTCTTTGCCTTCCTCTTCATTTCTTTCCCTGCATTTTACTCTTCAAAACTGTTTCCAACAATATTTTATTTCATTACATGTCACATCCATTTTTGTAGCCACCTTCTCACTGTTTCCAACATGCTCCTTTTTTACCGGTCCCTTCCAGAACTTTCTCATTGCATAATTTATAGATCCAAATAATCTTTTCCACACATCAGTTCAAATACTTCCAATCTATTTAAATTCCTTTTCCTCATTGACCATATCTCTCTCTGCTCCATACAATGCAACACTCATATTTACTGTTTTTATTATTCTTTTCTTTAGTGTTCTATCCATTGTTTGTTAATGCAGTTCATTTCACATTGAAGGCTGTTTTGTTATACATATTTTCATTTTGTTTTCAATTCTTCCATCACTTGAGAGCATACTTCTCTAAATAATTAAAGTTGTGTGCTTCTTCCGATATGTGTTCTCCAATTTTTATTATTACTGGTTTCATTGTTGTTTATATTGATCTTCATTCCATACTTCTTACATGTATAATCTCACATGTTCATTAGTTTCTTGTTTGCTGTTATTGCTTTATTGTCTGCAAATCTTACTGACGTAATCCACCTTCCTCCTACCTGCACTCCCAATTTGTTTGTTGGAGCTTCTGTAACTGTGCTCTTATCATAGATGTTAAACAGGATTGATGATGGTGAGCAGCCTTTGTCTACTACCTCTTCCTTTTTTTGACATGCCTCAGAAAGTCCATATATGGTTTTTACTTTTCTGACAGGTACATTTATAGATTCCTAATACGTCTAATGTCCTGCCAGTCTACTCCTGTGTCACTCAATATACCAGGCAGCTTTGCCCAGTTTACCCACAGCCATACTTGTCGTTCCATCTGGAGGACAACAGGGTATCAGCTACAGTCTCTGCATGTCTTACTGATACTTCAACCTGGATGAAGGACCACCATCTACAGCAAAAACTGAGCTTCTTGTGACGCCGACCAACCAGTCTCCCCATCTCTGTACAGCTTGCCTCACTGTTGCTAACACCTGCCAAGTCCGGGTGGTATTTGATGAGCAGCTATTTTTTTCTGATCACATTTCTCATTCATGCAGGTTCACGCTGTACAACATTTGCAAGATTAGACCTTATCTAACAGAATATGCAGCACAACCTCTGGCCCAGGCTTTGGTCTTGTCACATCTGGACTACTGCAACTTGCTTCTGGCAGGAGCACCCACATTTGCCCTATCAAGCCCCTGTAGATGATCCAGATTGAGGTGGCCTGATTATATGAAGTGCTATAATCCTTTTCGCCTACTCAGGTTTGCCGGGGAACATCTGGTGATGCCATCTCCACGTGGCATCAAGTCTCAATCCAGATTCTTTTCCTGTTTAGTTCCTAGTTGGTGGAATGGACTGCTGACTCCCTCAATGTATTTAAGAAGCGATTGAAGACCCATATGTTCTGTGAATATCTGTTGAATTGGTGAAGAATAAAAACAACTTTGTGATATTTTTATATTCTTGGTTAATTTGTTTAAGTTTAATTGCTTCAGTGATTGTAAATGTATGAGTTATTGCCTTTCACTTGTGGCAGTCAACTTTTGTTATCTGTCTGTATTATCGTAGTCTTTCCCTCTACTTACCCTTTACCTGTTTTCTCAAGGGTAAGTGTTCTCGTCAAGTTCATTATCGGGTTGGTCTATTGTCACACTTTAAGATGAACACACACATACATACAGTAGCTTTACGCATACACACAGACCCTAACCACAACAGTGCCCCATGAATGACACACACACGCTGATTAACCTTAGCACTTTAAACCACACAAGTGCTTTAGGAATAACACAGCCTGTCACTCAGCACTTCAAGAGACTTATTTGTTCTCGGCACGAACAACATATGATGTTTTAGTGATATCTCAGACCTAAATATTACTTTTGGTCTACAAGAATACATTTAAGCATACAAAGACTCAGCACTATAGGCCATTTATCAGCCAAGAATACCTTCTTTACGTACTGTTCCAACTATTGAGTGGAGCTCTCACTCTCAGCCTTATAAACCTCGTAGAACAGAGTTAATAGCAAATGTCCAGCTGTACCAGGTGCTCAAAGAAATCGAACTTATTACTTCAATCACTGTAGACATTAAGACAAAGCATAGAAAGTTAAAAGCAGCATGGTATTTATTACAAGAATAATAATAATACCACTGGAACAAAAAATAATAGAAAATAGGTACTAATAGGAACGTCTGGATATATATAGTCTTTAGAAAAAGCTTACTAAAAAAAGTAGAGATGACAAGGATGAATGTCCCCGGGCGGCGTTTGATTTAGTAATCGACCATCATGTAAATACTGTTAACTGACGATCTGATGAAAACTGGTCACACATGTCTTTGTTGCCTTCTCTGATGTCGCTCTTCGTTCGTTGCTGTTTCTCTTCTGACATTGCTTTCAAATGAGGTATATTTATTATGAAATGTCATGCCGTGGTTTCACAACACATGCACCTGATTGGCTGGCTGTCAATATGATTGCTGAATGAATTCACTGTCGTTTTTTGTTCTCTGAGGTGTCGGTAGATCTTCCTTTCCCAGGCTGTAAAATAATTAGGCATCGGCTCGGTCTTCCTTTCCCAGGTTATAAAGTAATTGAGCCACCAGCATGTTTTCCTTTTAATGTTGAAACGGCTGTTTAAAAAGTGAGGCGTAAGGGAAGAAAACCTGCTTTGATTTGTCTTAAATGTAGTTCACCTGTTGTCTTGTCTCGAGCAAAATATAATGAAAAATTAAACCAAAATGTACAGATTTTATACACCATAATACTGTCCTACTACACTTGCTGAAAAAACAGGCCCTTGCCTAATGTTACTCGATTATTTACCCTTTTTGTAAATTGCTTTGCATAAAAACGTCTGCTAAGCAAATAAATGTAAATGTAAATACTTTTTCCATAGTCCACAAAACAGGCATATATTTCTTTATTATATTCTAGACTTCTTTCACTCAGCATCCACAGCTCTCTGACAGCATTTCTTGTTCCTCTCATTTTCCTGAATCCAAACTGATCTTCTGCCATATAGTTTTATGCCGTTGTTTATAATCTTTTCGCCCTCAGCTCTTAACACTACCTAATTGTTCTATAGTCTTCACAGTTTGTTGCATTTATCTTTCTCTGTATTGGTATTAATACTGTTTGTCATCTGGCCATTCTCCTTCATAAATTATTTCCCCTTTTCACCATTTCTGCTAGTATGTTGTCTACCCCTATTGTTTTACCATTTTAAGTTCTTTTATCCCACGTTGTACTTTTCCCCCATTAATTCTGGTCTAATCTTGTCTCTGTTAACTTCTACTTCTTTCATCTCCATCTCCTCTTGTGTTGGTTTATTATTAGCATCATACCATATCCATTATCCTCTGGTATATGACAACTTTACCTCTAATTAGGTTGTATATATTTACATTAAAAATATGGAATAACTTGTTGCATGTAAATGATATTTTCCTTTATAAGGTAGTTAAATGTGTCCATTAGGAATAAGACACCTCACCTTTGACCTCTGACTTCAGAGTTCTTTGCAAAAGTGCCCTATGTAATGTTTGGGACAAGGACATGTTTTTTCCTTAATTTACCCCTCTGTTCCACAGTTTAAAATTACAAAACAAACAATTCAGACATTGTGATTAAAGTGGACAGTGCAGACTTTAATTTAAGGGGATTTGCATACATTTCGGTCAAACCATGTAGAAATGATAAGACTTATTTTACATGGCCTCCTCATTTCAGGGCACCAGTAATGTTTGGGACAGTTGACGTCACAGCTGTTTGTGATTACTCAGGTGGGTTTCAGTACTTCATTAGTATGGTATCTGATACCTAGGCTGGCTTCTACCCACAGAATACTTTTGGAATCTGTAGTTGTCATTGTTCAACATGAGGACGAGAGCTGTGCCAATGAAAGTCCAAGAAGCTATTGGTAAAACCTTAGAATTACCTAAATCAACCATCTGTAATATCATCTGGAAGAAAGAAATCACTGGTGAGCTCAGTAATCGCAAAGGGACGGGTAGGCCAAAGAAGACCTTCACTGCTGGTGACAGAAGAGTCCTCACTATGGCAAAGAAAAAGCCCCAAAAGCCTGTCAGAAATTTATGGTACTTGTAAAAGTTAGTTTGTTTTCAGTTTTATTCTCTCAGTCATGCTCACGCTCTCCCTCGATCTCCCCCAACCCACCCCCAAATCCCCAAACCCGATCCCCCCCACTTCTGATCTGACTCTAACTAACAGTGCCAGCATAAATTTACACCCAATCTGACGCTGTTCATTTTCAAATAATGTTTTCTGATTGGTACTATTCAGGTCATACAATGACTTCTTCAAAATGTCACATATATTTGTCTGTTTCTTTTTTTGCCCGGTGCTACGTTGACATTGTGCACCAGAAGGCGTGAGCTTATTCAGTGTGGCAGGAGCATGCGGGTGGCTGGTTGCTTGTCTTATAACAAGCTTGACTTGACGGCGATCAACGCACATGTACTGTACAAGGCATGCATGGGGGCCACTGAGAAAAGAAGAGTGTTCATGGCTCACCTTGCAGAGGAACTTCGTCGTCGCTTCTTACAAGAAAAGGCGATGGATAAAGCAAAAGAGGATGCAACTTTGACAAACTTCTGTTCCTAGACCACCGCTTCCCCCAGGAAAGCAAACTCAGTGAGTGTCAATGTAATAGAAACCACAGCACAGAGAGAAGTGTGCGCATTGCAACAGGTACACATGTCGTAAATGTAGGAAGGACGGTCCTTGGGTGTTTGTGAACTGTTAACATTTGAATCTGATGATTGCATATAGTGCTGAACTGACCTCTCTGTACTATTCTGTCCTCTGCATGTCCTGGAGCACAAAAGAAACACAACCATACAGCAAAATGTGGAGACTGGGCGAGATCGGAAAAATAAAATGCGGTCTGTGATTACATGTGCAAGAAGGCATGCAAATGAATATGAATAATGTTGCATCAGTGCCACAATGTTTTCCGAAATGTACTATACAGGTCATAAAATGAATTATTCAAAATATCATGCATACCTTTGTCTCTGTTTTATTGTCAGTGCTGCTTTGACATCATGAACCATAAGGTGCATACTAATTCAACTTGAGGTGGAACACTCAATAAAACTGAATAAAAAAAATCAAGTGACAATGAGATACGAAGAAGGGAGATTCACCAGCGTTTGTGTGTTAGCTTTTATCCATCCAGATCAGAGAATTTCCAGTTATATTGTCTCAAAACACCACTCACATCTACAGTTATTCCCAGTTTCAGATAAAAACTAACAGAGTCAGATCTTGTTGGGGGGGGGGGCGGTAGTATGTATCGTGATCGTGACTGCGAGAATGATATCCTCACAGGTGGTGCAGTGGTAGTGCTGCTGCTTTGCAGTAAGGAGACTGTGGAAGATTGAGGGTTTGCTTCCCGGTTCCTCCCTGTGTGGATAGTGCTGTGAGTACTGAGAAAAGTGCTATATAAATGTAATTAATTATTATTAAAAGTGAAAAAAAAACAGTTTTACAAGTACTATAAATGTACAGTGGCTGTTACAGACACAAATCAAATGTATGTGTTTACTGTATAATATTAACAATAAGAGCAGCTCACTACTCAAAATGGTAAATATAGAAGGCAGTCAGGAGGATCAAACCCGTGGCCTTTTGATTACAAGTCAGCAGTTCTTACCGCTGCGCCACAGAAGCTGTTGTGTCAGTCAGCCTTGCACCTTTTGTGAAAGTGTTTATTTGATCTTTGGACTTCAGTCTTCACACATTATACACTTCATGTCTAACGTTTCAGTTTTAACGATGTGTTTACACAGATTATTGTAGAAACGGAACACACATGAAATGCGTGTGTTCCAAATAACGATCTATTATTTCCAATGTAGCCTAAAACACCAGCATTTCACTCCCAGTTAATCAAGGTTGGAACTGGGACAACTTTGTGCCCGTTCTGCGGCGGTGGGGTGGATGGAAGAGCAGGCTGCTTGTCTTTATCGGCACATTTACAGGACAAAAGACGCTGACGGAGAGGTGCGAAGGGATTTAAGGTGGGTCAGGTTTTTTCGTGGGCTTTGGTAACTCTAATGTTAAGGCAGAGCACCACCAGAGATGACACTCAGCACCTGCTGATGTCTATGAATCACAGATTTAAAGCAGTCCTTGCATGCACAGGATATGCAACAAAGTACTAAATATGACTGCTTTAATGGACCTGCCATTGCTGTGTCTCATACAATATGGTACCTTAAAACGGGGGACCATGTAGAATGTATTGTCATTTCTATATGGTGTGACCGAAATGTATACAAAGACCATTAAATGAGAGACTGCAATGTGCATTTTAATCACATCTGAATTGTCTGTCTTTTTCAAAACTGTGGAGCAGAGGGGTAAATAAAAAAATGAGTCTTTGTCCCAAACATTACGGAGGGCACTTTATAAATAAAATCAAAACTGAGTCTTAAACTCTTATCAATAAAATCTGCGGTAATTTTCTTAATAAATTGTCGTTATCGGTGCTGGCATCCACTAATAAAAGAGCACAGCCGCTCGAGTCGAGTCCAGAAAAGCAGGAAGAGTTTTTTTTCTTTTCGCGCTCTCGTGGCGCAACGACGGGAAACTGCGGTTTGAGCCGGCGTGCGCGTGCGCGTGCCCGACAGCCTGTCGCCCAAACAGTAAGTACAACTCCGTAGGTGCGCGCTCCCGTGTGCTCATCTTCATCAGTTACTCCGAGTATCTCCTGCTCTAGTCTCAAGAATGAATGTAGAGTGACGGTATGATGTCAGAAATGTAGTAGGCTGTTTCCCGACATAAGGGGCAGGCCCTCGAGTTCAGCATCCAGCGCTGCTCATGGCTAGACGAAGTTGTTATTGATTGTGGCGGAGGGCCTGGCACGGAGTGTCAGGCGGACATCTCGTTGTTGCGCGCCCAAGCGGTAAGTGCCACCGAACATTCCGTTCTTCCCTGTTCACCGTACGTGGACGGCTTTTCTGTTCAGTGTGCACCATTCTAATAACTTGCCATGAACTTTACGAGCAGTGCAGTGAATGATGTGTAGTTTATATTGTCTGTGAATACAGATGGTTATCAAGGGCTAATCTTGAGCGAGTCTCTTTGCAGTCTTTGGGAGTATGTAATGATACGGAGTTTGGAGATTTGTGGATTGTGTGGGTTAACAAAAAAAAAAGTACAGAGCTGTCAGTTGTTCGTTGTGTGCGACTTCACGTGGATTTTGTTTTGCACCGGGCTGATACGTCCATTCTAGAGCTTTATTTGGCAGCGAACCTAAAAGAAGCGTTTTTGTATTTGGCATCTGCTGACAGACGCATTATTATTTATAGTAGCCTCTGAAATGAGATTAGATACAAAGTCAAAGTCGGGGGTAGGAAACATTTTAGGCTTTAAAGCGAAAATAAAATAACGATTGAAGTTTAGATGTCAAAGCATGCACATGGCTAGGTACTGATAAAAGTATCGGTAGACAGGTAGGGGAGTTTCAAATTGAGACCTCAGTGCCCTGCCCGGACAATCCTTTACTTTGATATTGAGCCTGCCAGATGTTTTGTGTTTGCTTTATGTGACACTTATTCAAATTCATTTTGGGCGTGGCGTGTCGTTTTTATTTAAAGTAACCTTTTCAGAGTTTATACTTCTTAAAATATTTAACACAATGGAAACTATAATTCCAACTATATTAAAAAAGTAAGCGCAAATTAACTGAAGATAATGCGGTCAGGTCACTTCTAGTTTAGTACGTGCCACGCCCAGATACTTTTGGTTAGTCTTTGGGTACAGTATGAAATACTGTATTAAAAAATATAATGAGTTGGTTCGGGAACTTCTGATTTAAATAAGCTTTTGAAAATAAGAGGTTTCTCTCCCAAGTTATTTATTTATTCTTTGTGTGAGAGTTGAAACAAATATGGGTGGGGCTGGCACTAATTGTTTAAAAGGGGACCTGACCGGCCGTTGTAAATTTGAAACATACATCAGTTTTCAAAACTATTATATCCTCTACTGCAACGCATCCCAAAAGGTTTGGGTTAAAAGCAGGAAGCAACCATGGGCAGGGTACCAATCCATCTTGGGGCACACTCGGAGACGTCCTCATACCGGGCCATTACGACTCCAGTTGACCTAAAGATGAATGTATTTGGGATGTAGGAGGGAAAAACATGCAGACATATGAAAAATGTGTAACATCATAGCTTGGAAGTGTGGACTTAGTGAAGAGTCCATTATGAAGGACAGTGCCTGAATGTGAATGCAGTTCCACTCTCTTTGGTGCTGGAAGGTAGCAGTACTAACAAAAACTCGACGAGGCCATCACAATTTCAAACAGTCTAGTGTTGTCTTAATTTAAACTAAGTGTTACTAAAATTACCAGGAAGGGGTAATCAATTTAAAATAATAAGGTATTCATAACAGATTTTATTTGAGTTACTTTTTATTTATAAAATCACCTTCTATTGAAATCACTTTTTAAAAATATTTTGTACATTGTATTATAATGAATAAGTTATATCAAGCATTCATAACCAGATTACTGTTAAGGTCACATTACAGTATGTAAAACACAATCCAGTCAAAAATGCAATGACAATAATAACATTTACAAGAAAGAGTTAAGATGCCATAGTCAGACCTGACTTCCTCATATAAACTGACATTAACAAGTGATTCATTTACATTAGAATGCAAGCTGATGTGAAACAAACGTGACACTGTATTTATATCTGAAACAAATCATACGAAACTAGGAGAAGGGTATGCCACTGGCAGGTACATTTTAGACATTATATATTTCTTTATGTTAGGTTAAATGTTTTATATTTGAAGAAAAATGCAACCAGGTTGTAAATCTTCCTTGCCAACTACACAAAAATTATTATTGAGCACCATGACATTTGTCTTGTTTAGTTTAAAAATGTAAGATATTTTAATTTATAAAGGGGGGGGGGGGGGTGGGGCTGGCCTCACCTGTCAATTTCCCTATAGAATCTGTTCAAACTAGTCTGGGACAGAAACAAGGTGTTTTGTTTTTCAAGTTTCCAAATAATTTGAATGCCTTGGTGCCTGACAGCCCGTTGCTGTTTCATTTTCACGTATCTGGACGTTTTGGCATATGTTCAGATATGCATGGCCTTGAATTTAATTCAAACTTCCCCTAACCAAAAAAAACATTGCTTACATTTTTACATTGCAGAATAAATATACAATTAAAAAAAAGTAAGTTTATTTTAAAAAAAAATATACAGTAAATTGACATCTATCAGAAATACCAAGAGGCCTGGGACCATCACACTGTTTATTGTATTAAATTTGCAAGATATTTGCATCTGTAAAGCACAGAGTATCTGTGACTTACAAAGTGTGAAAACTTGTTTTTGTAGGGTACAGTAATCACACTGAAAAATGGCATCAGAAACCTACATTGTAAGCCTTTGTAATAAATCGCTTCCTAAGTTGAAGACCACGAGGAAATGAAATTCACATGAAATACATTACCTATGGTAACTTTTGAGTACACAAATGTTATAGTATATGTGTATTTATGTATATCTAGCCCTGTCTTCACCTTTGGCAGTTATAACAGACTCTTTGGCATAGGGATAGCATTTCTTTTGTGTCACTGTACAGTATATTACAAGTACACAGGATATATTGTGCATACAGTTCTTGTACTTATAACTTTCATAGTATGCTATTTGTAGCTAGCGAATATCTATATATCTGACTGTAATCCTTGACTGTGTCATACACATCTGTTTAGGAGATTTAGAATCGAGTCGCAGCACTCATCAGCAAATTAACTTTATGTGTGTCAAGTCATATTTTCAATGTTTCTAATAATATCTATGGCTTGTGGAGCCATTTCATTATATACATTTGGTTGTGCTTTGTTATTTGCAAAGTCAAAGCTTGCAGTTCACCTGGTTGATCTACAGTACGTTACTTTTAATAATAATAATAGTAATAATTCTTTGCTTAAGCAGTAAGGGATGAACAGTTCTGTAAAGAAGATCAGGTATCTTGTGGTCTTGTTGAGACCTGAGGTAGAAGTGATCATGAAAGTGACTAACAAATCAATGTGGTGGCAGCAGTTTTTTGGATGTGCCACCCATCTGTTGTAGTGAAGATGAAAGTAAGTCCTCAGAGAATTGTTTTGATTTTTGTTGTACATCCCCATTCATTCTCACTTAAGGTCTTAGGCTGTGGGTGGTGACCCAAAAATGAGATCATCTGTACAACAAGATACCTGGGAAGGGTTGCTAGACTCAGTCTCTGTGATAGGGTAAGGTACTCCGCAATTTGATGTGCAGTTAGGATGCCCTCACTACTGTCCTGCAGGGATAAAAGGCTTGGCCCAATGGGAGATGACTCGTGACATTATATTGGTTGCCTGGTCTGGGAGAATCAGAAGAGTATGCAGAGTTCCATGATAAGATTTCCTTAAAAGGCTCAGTCAAAACCCTTTATGAACTTCCACATTTCTAGCACTAAAAACTCCATTTTTGCAGTTTAATAACCGATAGAATCTTGGCAATCCCGACAGAGTATCAGCAACACAGTTTGAGAGATTTCTTCGCCATTAATGCTGTTTACTGATAATGTTCACTTCAAGGAGAATTGTAATTCATTTTGTGTTTAAGTGAGCATATTCCACTTTATTGGTACTTATACATTATTCTTTTTTATCTGTTATCTTCCATGCACATGACCAACAGAATTGTATTATTATATGCTTTATTCTTTACAAATCACATGCAAACTCTTAGAGTTTGCAATATCTGAGCAGAGCTCTTGGAACACATTATGCAAGAAAATGTTCAACAAAGTAGTATATGTCTCTACGGATCAATGCTTGTAAGTACTGTTAAATCAAGTATTTAGTGGTAATAATTATGATAGCATTTTACATATTTAGGGACTTACAGTGGTCCTAGAAAAATAAATTGGATAAATGTCTAAGTACTACTGTATCTTCAAATGAACATGTACTGTACAAATAGTACAGTATTTCAGACTAGACACATTTTTTACTATATCATTTACTAATGATGTTTTTTCTATCATCATTTAAACAGAAAATATAAATCATCGCTTTCATCCCATTATTTGATCCAACATATAGACATGACTGAATAGGGCCAGTTCTTAGACTCAGGCAAACATGCAAACCTCATATATTTTATATGCTATTTGAAAATGTTACTGCATGCTGATTTTTGTAAGTCTTCCAGGGTAATGGTTCTGCTAAATGTGTATATTGTTTTTATGAATTAATAAGGTCACAAAAATAGTAAAAGACATCAGTGAAGTGCAATGTTTTTTAAGTAAAGAAGCACTCACCCCAGGCAGCCCAGTTTTCCACCCTAGCAATCCGTGGTAAAGAACAAGTTTAGCTCTGAAGGAGGTGAGGAGGAGAGGGAGAAAAAAATCCAAGATCAAGTTACGTAGACAACTAATCACAACTCCTCCCAATAAGTCTGTAGACATTGTTTGCTGAAGACAGCCAGTTTATAATAATAATAATATAACATTTAAAAAAATTTAGATTTCCAAAAATTCAAATATAATTTTGTGAAGGATTTCCTGCAAGAAGTTAGGGACAGTGTAGCTGGAGTCGCACCCAAAGTACGGTAGCATATGTTTGAAAGATGAGAGAGAGAGGTAGGAAAAATTTGAAGGAAGAAAGAAATTTTATAGGAAAGTTTAGTGGAAATAAATTTTGAAACTATTCACTATAAAGCTGAGACAGTAGGATATTCCCAGAAAGTACCTAGCACCTCTTGAAAGAGCAACTAAGCCAGAGGGAATCATCGGTAACATCCATAGCAAAATACCTGCAGGGGGTTAGATGCTAAACATATTAAAAAAGAAAGCCACTCGAGTGTTGAACTTGCGTTCAAATGCTGGCAACCAGCAAAACTCATTAAAATCCCTATACAAATTATGTTAATGAACTTTTACATTTTAATGATCAGTCATATAAATATTGTCTTCTTTATACTTAAAAATACAGTACGACTGATAATTTGAAATGGACAGATTTAAATCCTCTGTTAAGTCAGCCATTACTATGAGCAGCC
Organism: Erpetoichthys calabaricus; assembly: GCF_900747795.2. NCBI lineage: Eukaryota > Metazoa > Chordata > Cladistia > Polypteriformes > Polypteridae > Erpetoichthys > Erpetoichthys calabaricus. Next base: position 30,966,084 of record NC_041409.2, on the reverse strand, counting down.
TTGGTAGCAATTTTGTCTGAGAGTAACTTTTTGGTTGTTCCATCTGTGCAGTGTTTTTATTTAAATGTTTTAATTTTGCTTTATCCCGTTGGACATTCCTAAATTGCTTCTAAGGTTTTTGTGTCATCAATGGACAACAGTCTTTCAGATGCATACACTTTTTTGTTTGATAAGGCTCTACAAAATTATTTACTTTTTTATTATTCCTGTGTGGCTTTGGCCTTATGATTCTGACTGTTGCTCAACCATCCATCCTTCTGAACCTGTTTTTATTAATTACAAGGTTGCAGGGAGAAGTAGTGACCTCAAGGCAAGAACCCATCATAGATCAGAAACCAGTCAACCATTCTGCACGTTCAGGCATACATCAATCATTCACTACCTAAAGTTTTTTCTGTTGAAGAAATGCATTTTGAGAGGTTTTTAAATTCTACTTACTATATATTCAAGAAGGAGTCTTTCCTTCCATTACTTGTTCTTCCCACAATCCTTCATTTTCTGATGAATGAGCAATCCGATTATAAGCAGCTAATCCATCAGGGCTGGCAGTGGAATAATACAATGAGATTAACAGTAGCCCACGCAGTTTTCCCACCGGCTCCATACTAATACAGAACAAACCACACACATGAAATAAATAGCAAGAAAAAAATTATGATCGGTATAATTACTGTAAATGTAAAGAGAATAAAATAAATACATATAATAACACAAACCCTCCTATTTTCACTGATACAACAAAGAATTGACCTTACTGAGATAACTAATAAATGTATTCAAGTCCAAAATATGTACAGAATTATAGATTGTCAACCCATAGAATGGAAAATCCTGGTGGAGGATCACAGGAATCGTGGGGTAAAGGGGTCCTTTCATCGGATTGGCTGGCCCACCTGTGGAATGGCCAGTAGGGGGAGGCAGCTTGATAGCTGAGCTGTCCAGGACTCTAAACAAATCCAAATCCTATTATGTGATATCATCTACTGTTAAATTCTGCTCCATACTTGTACATTTTTATTTTTATATTGTATTGAGGATGACTTGTGTTCTGTTCTGTGTATTGTATTGTATTGACCCCCTTGTTTTTGACACCCACTGCACGCCCAACCTACCTGTCCCTCTCTTTGAACGGCCTTTCCAGAGGTTTCTTCCATTTCTTTTTCCCTTCTAGGGTTGTTTTTTTTTTTTTTTTTTTTTTTGCGGTGAGTTTTTTTCTGGTCTTCTTAGAGAGTCAAGGCTGGGGGGCTGTCAAGAGGCAGGCCCTATTAAAGCCCATTGCGGCATTTCTTGTGTGATTTTGGGCTATACAAAAATAAATTGTATTGTATAAAATAGCAGAGTAATCAAAGAAGGTAAAAGTCAGTATTTTGCAGATGTTTTTGCACTTCAAATTCACAATCAACCATTTCATAATTTAGAATGGTTAGCTTGTTATTTTTATTAGTAAAACTTGCAGCCAGACCCCTTCATAACATGCTGTTTTGATCCCATAAGTATACTTTGAGCTGTTTTTCTAAACACTTTTCTGGTACCCTAAAAGTTTTATTTTGCATCCGACTCTGTTCCATTCACTCTTAAACCTGAGATCCCTGACTATTGTTTAATGCATTCTATGATTGCAGTGGAGTTTGGTACAATCGCCCATTAAATTATCTATTCATTTTCTAACTAACTTATCCTGTCTATCTTGGGTATACTTGTTCTAAGTCAGGGCAGGAGCCACCCTGTGCCTGTTACTCATTCACATCCTCACTTACTCATAACAAGCCAATAAAGAATCATGAAATAAAATGACCTACAGTTCATGTCTTTGGGATGTGGCAGGAAAACTGGAATCTCCAGTCCAAACTCCAAACAGGCCGTCCCAACTACAGATGTAAGAAGTACAAACCAGCATACATTTTTAATCAAGTGGCTATCTCTGTACCTGTGACTAGTCTAGAATGGTGGCTAAATGAGCTGCTTGAAATGTTCATTCCAAAATAAATTTTATTTGGTTAGCATTTCCACATTGCCCAGCCAATTTTCAATGATTGATAATGGTGAATAAATTCAGCACACGCACATGACCAGGTAAAAATGGCAGTTCACAATGCTCATATTATTCTTTACCACCCTACTCTAAAGCCCCTCCCATAAAGTCCCCCCAAGCCAATGAACCCTCATCTCCATTTGTTGTTATATTGGCGGACCCCTCCCACTACATAAGAAATGCAAGCCCTGATTCAAAGCACAATGCTTTATTGTAAGGTCTTGCTATTTTCATCCCATGAAGTAAGTTTCCTAGCAAATTACTCCTACTTAAAAGACTTTAAAATAGAAAGTGTATGACTGTGGCCCGGATGCCCTGACTTTACATCTCCCAAGTTAAAGTACTTGGTGTGATTTCTAAAAGAGCCTCGCTTGTACTGACAGAACACATTTGGATGTGTAATAAACAGGTCTAGTTAGATATTGTAGAATGTTATATCAGTAGTTTGAGATTGGATTACTTTGTAATTGTCACAAATGTGTTTACTAAAGATTTACTTGTATATTTTGAGTTCTAAGCTACAGCATATTTTATGCTTAAAATCTGTCTGATATAAGTACATTTTTAACTTTTCATTTTAATTATATATCATCAAATTTACCAACAAAATAGGAATATGTTTTTCATGTCAGAATATTTTGGAGACCCCGTATTTTAGCTCTAGTATGCTGTATCTGTGTAGTATTCTAAAGCATTGTTAAAAAAAAAAAAAAAAAAAAACCTTGCCAACCACTAATTGAAACCATTTCATAAACTGCTGTAATGTGGAAGTTTCTGGCAGTAAGTGTGGAAAAAAGAGTAACTGGCAGCGATGAGTCACACACAGGAAAATGCAAGTGTGTCCCAAAAGTTTTTAACTTAAAAATACTTACGGATGCTGCCAGCTTATAACTGTTTAATAAGGAATGTTTCCTTGGCAAACACCATCAACTGCTTAATAAAAAATGTTTGCTTTGGAAACACTGTCTAATATGCCAGGGGCATTCTTGTTCATAAAAGAATATTGGAAAATATATTGATGCCCAAATACATTGAAGTTATTTTCTGTTTACTGTAGTAATAATCAGTGATAGACTAAAAGTTTTTAGTTTAAATGTTTAGTACTGCCCTGCGGTGGGCTGGCACCCTGCCCGGGGTTTGTTTTCTGCCTTGTGCCCTGTGTTGGCTGGGATTGGCTCCAGCAGAACCCCGTGACCCTGTAGTTAGGATATAGCGGGTTGGATAATGAATGCATGGATGGATGTTTAGTACTTTTTAAAAATTTCTACGTGTAGAATTTCAATGAAGCATCTGGTTATTTGCATTAATGGTACACACAGTCACATTTCTAGGAAATCTGAATAGTAATAGTAGTGTCCTATAGTGAATGCTACAGGTGCAGTAAAAATTACTAAAATGGCTCAAAGAAACTCCATATTTTAAGCCTAGCTATCATTAAAAAGCAGAGTGGTTAACGGTAGATTAACAAAAAGTGATAATATAAACAGGAAAGGAAGGTAAAATCCTAGCTATACCACTAGGTCTGGCTATCACACCCAATTTCTCAATCTACAATCTGGGATGGCTACAGTCTCCCAAGAGTAATCCTTATTTGCTGGTCTACTTGCTCATAATCTGATAACTCTATCCTTAGCTTTCCCTCTGACTTGAAAAATAATGGCCAGGACCAGCTTTCTAAATGCCAGTTCAAAGATACAGTACTTCTGACACTCTGCAAAACTCCACACTGCCCTGAAGGAGGTGTTTGGTTTGCTTCCTGGGTCCTCCCTGCATGGACTGCACTTTGAGTAGTGAGAAAAGCGCTATATAAATGTAAAGAATTATTATTAAGATTATCTGGACCTTTAATAATAATAATAATAAGCCACAATCCGTGTGTAGTGGGAAACAGATTAATGCAGATTTCATGTGTGGCTCCCCTTTTGCCACTAGCTGGTTTACAGGAGCAATGTTGGGTCCCTGCCAATCTATTCTGACCTCTAATAATGACATCATTGGCAAATTCCATCGACTCCAATTGGTTGCTGTCTGCCCATTGTATCAATCTACCACCCATTTTTAACTATTTTGACCTGGACAGGGGTTCCCTATTTTTTAGGGTGATTTCTTTTCTATATAGAGACCTACTTTGCCTTTATTCTCTCCTGGGTTACCTGGGTTATTCAGCTTGTTTATTTTTTCTGTTAATAGTGAATAATTAAGTGAATATTTGTGTTTGCTTAATCAAATACTTCTTCCTTTTTATTTTACAATTATTATAGTTTATTATATTCAGTCAAATTAATTTTCTCTATGAACGACTGGACTTTAATTCACTGCAGCAAATTTAATGCCACAAGTTGCCTGTATTTATTTTTCAATTTGAAATATTTTTCCTTTTTAAAAAGAGTTTTTGCTTATCAAAGCTGTATTTTCATAATCTTGGAGTTGAGAGGGTGGGAGGTGCTTGTAGGCCTTTAATTGAGAACATTCATAGTTCTGGTGCTGATTAAAAGGTCATATGCCACATGCAACATTTTCAAAATAATAAGAGCACTTTTTTGTTTTTGCATAGAAGTCTGTTCAGATAGGAGCACACGTTTGTTCATTCACAAAATGCTGCTCAAGTAAAGGTTGCATAGGGTATTCAACATTTTTCTAGCCATTATTTTAGAAATGTTTCAGGTTGCTGCACATACACCAAATGCAACATTCTATAAATTCAAGGCTAGAGATCTGCACTGGCAATCAAAAGGTTGCTGGTTCGAATCCCGTAAATGCCAAAAGGGACTCTGCTCTGTTGGGCCCTTGAGCAAGGAAGGCCCTTAACCTGCAATTGCTGAGTGCTTTGAGTTGTGAGAAAAGTGCTATATAAATGCAATGAATTATTACAATGAGTTAATGTAATCTTTGAAACTACTGGAGTACATTGCATTATGAACACACTAATTTATACATGGAAATTATCTATGAAATGCAGGTGTATGCATTATTTCAATATCTATTAAGCATTGCAGCCTTAATTACACTCCCTACTAGTTATAAAAAGGGATAGTAATATGAAATGTTAATTAACCTGACTGAACTTAATGTAAAAAAGGATAAAAAAAAGTGTTGAAACTGTCTATATTAAATTGTTTTAAAAGGATATTCACCATGAAAGTTACTGAGAATTTTAAGTAGTATGCACGGTGTGGTGCTAGGGGTCATTTGTTTCTGACTTGTGAATTGAAATGTGCAAAGTCTTAGTCATCACTTTAACTATTTATCCATGCATTACCTTATCTGCTCATCTCAATTCTGGATTACAGGCAGTCCTCTTAACCCTTTTTCATAAGTATCACCATTTTTTCGTAAACACTGAATGTGTTTTGTGACTGTAATATGGCAATAATAAAGTTAATGAGAGGCTGCCTCGCTAGTGCTTTCTTTTTTAACTTTTAATATGCGGTGATTAAAACTCAGGCCGCAGAGAGAAAAAGGTTTGGGGATGGCCATCCCATATACTGAAAAATCAGCAAATGAAAAGGAACGCATCTTTACAGGAGCAGAGTTCACAACTGGACTGACTAACAGATTGAGACTGCTCTATAAATATGGTGGGTAGGAGGAAGAGGCGGAGTCAGGACAGCCGGAACAGGAACTGATCTGGCAGGAAGGGGCATTCTGGGTAGCAGAAATGATTTCATCAGGGTTGGCTGGAAGTGATGTCAACAGGTGGTGGATCAACGCTGATGTCATTAAGAGTCAGGGTCTTTGGTCAGGGCTGTAGAGGAATAAGAGGAGAGAGGATCAGGTAAGAGTGCCAACCCCCAGTCTGACTGGCAAATAACACTATTTGAGCCTGTAAATTGTCCCCTGTGGGCACGTGTGTGACTTTGCAAATGACCTTCTTTCCTTTGTGGTTATGAATGTTAAACATCAATCTACCTGTCCTGTTCATATTAGATCAGTTTAGATAGAGAAACTTTGTTAATCCTAACGAGAATATATACACAATGAGACAGACAGGCGAAAGGTTGGGCCTCATCTGGCCAGAGCCGATTATGTTCTTTACAATGGAGTACTCCTCCCATCACTCACCACACCCAGAAATTGCGTTTTTACTTCAAAGCAAAGTCTCAACTGATCCTAATAGAACATTTATGAGAGTATCCCTCGGGTAGTTTGGGCTGGTGCATTTACCTGACTAGAATATTTAACATTTGTTCTTTGGAGCTCATCAAACTGCATCAGATTTAAAAAGTTTTGCATAATTGTACCTGACAGATAACAAATGTGAATTATGCATACTACTTATATCTATATGCTGTAAATGACTTTAGTACTTCAGATGCAAAAATTTACTAAAACAGCAATGTGATTCAGCCAGTCAGTCATTATCCAACCCGCTATATCCTAACACAGGGTCACGGGGATTTGCTGGAGGCAATCCCAGCCAGCATAGGGCGCAAGGCAGGAACAAATCCCGGGTAGGGTGCCAGCCCACCGCAGAGCAATGGGATTACTTACAGTAATTAGCCCAACTAAAAAAAGACACAGGTGTTTATATTTCTTTTGTAAAAATAGTAGAGATTACAGTACACTTTGAAGCTCAGCATCCTAGGTTGAAGAATGACAAATTACTAATCAGGAAATTGCAGTAATGGTTAAAACCAAATTGCATTGATAAAATGTGCAGGCTGAAGTCAGGGCAAAAGATAAACCTTGTAAATTTTATGGTACAACAAAATATGAAAACTGGTATTTAGAAAGGAAAGCAGTATCTTTGAATGTTACAAAGAAAATGTCATTAAGACAAAAGGTTTTGTGGAAAAAAAACCAAAACAAAACATAAATTCTCTTAGGAGGCAGATGCCCAGACAAACATTTTGTGTTATGCTCTTGGTCTTCTCTTACTGATCTGGTTTATTTTTGCCTCTGCATGCAATGGAGGAAACGTTAATCCGCTTTATGGAATGGACAAATTGAGAATTTTCAGTGAGGATCAATCCTTCAAAGTCTTCTGCTTTTGTTTTTCATTGCAGTTTGCAGATTTCACCTTTTCCAGATATAACTTTTTAAAAAATATATATTTATTTTATATGAGAAAAGTTAACAGTGGCTTATTTTGTTTATTTAAGACATTGTTAATACACGAATGCCCAATTATGAAAAAGCTTTGGACCATTCCTCACATAAAAAATTCTATTTGTTTCTAATTTTACATAAAGTAAAGAATTCTTTTTTGGGTAATTTTTGGAAGATGGGTTAGGATTCTTCCAAATGAGTAAAATAGACAGTTCACTGTCAAAGAAATTCCTATCTGGTGTTGCTCTTCTATTAGGGTATTTAGGGTAATTGTCAATCTGAAACTATCTGACAGAAAATAAGGGTTTTTCCCCAGTATGATCTAAGTGTAGGCTACACTATTCCCAAAATGTATGACCAGCTTTGACATTGGAGTGCACTCCAGTCCATTTCATTGCCTGCTTAACCCACTTTCATTCAGTCCGGCTAATGTAAAATTTATGTCTTTTGGTAGGGGGGAGCAAACAGGATTATCGAGAAACAAAACCGAAGACGGTGCATGATGAAACTGCACATTCCACACAAACAGAGATTAGGTCAAGAATCAAAATATGTTTCTGGAAATAAGCACTATGCTATTGAATTGCTACTGAATTGTTCTTCCCAATTGTATTTGGAAATCTGATTCAGAAGATCAGATGGTCTAATTGCATCAATATGTATAATTTGTTAGAATGTAAGCTTCAGAATGACCTTGACCAAGAAAGTTTCCTGTTTGGCAAAACAATAACCAAGCAAGGTAAATTATGTATTTTTCTGGTTTGTCACCCTTTTTACATACAAGTGACAACAGAACATGAAGGAGCTCCACTGATGACACAACTAACTGTACCCACCTCTGGGAGTTAATGAAAGAAATGTTGCTAGATTGCATTTGTTGGACCACTAGCCACAACTCAATATGTCTTGAAAGTGCCACATATACTTTATATATGCTAATTGATGTCTCTTAATAGATTATACATTATTGCCCGGAGGGAAAAGAAGCAGATGGATTGGTTAGACTTGCCCTTCTTGTAGCTTTAACGTCTTTCTTAACCACACCTTTATTTTGTATGTGTACAATATTTCATTCACTGGATAAAAGGTGATGACGTATTTTATGCTTAATGTGTGTAAGATAGATAGATACTTTATTAATCCCAATGGGAAATTCACAAATCTGTCTTCTACTTCTTTTTGTCTTTTTTATTTTCTTTATATGCAAATTGTTTTTCTTTTTTTTTTTTTTTTTTGGTACTAGCAAAAATGGCTATGTATTGCTAATCATTATAGCAAATACACATTTACATGATTTTCTAAACAGGTGGTTGACAATGCAGCCATTGGTGTTGAAGAGGTTATTTATTGTCTTTGTGTCACATTTGTAAACTTATGTAAGCAGGGAAACTCGGCAGTCCTTGACCTAAGGTAGGCTATATAGACACCTTTCTATGTTAATAGCATGACTGTGCTTGAATATTCCTTATTGGCTTTGTATGTTTGTTGTTTTTTTGTTTTCTTTTTTATCTTTCCTGCTCCTTTTCTGTTAACTCCAACACTGAGCTCTTAGAACTATGCCCTTCAAATTAGCAAATTAGTTTTTGTCTGTCCAGGCTATTAGAGTTGTATTAAGAAATGTGATCCATTAAATAGTACATTTAGGGAAGACACAGAATGTTGAAGTTTTAGCTTATGATCATTTTATTTAACTCTGTCTTCAGGTATCTGTTATTGTAATGGTTTATTCTTTTGGAATACTGCATACTAAATATGGTGTCTAACTTGCTAATGAATGGGCAAAATTGTACTTAACTGTGACCTAGAAAATTGAGTCTGTTCACAAGATGTGTTGATGCTGCATTCCTCTGTTGCTGAATATGCAGTAAATAAGAGTTTTCGAATTGGAAATTCTACACGAACACCGAATGAATTCAGAACTACAAGTCAAGCAATTGGGAGAAAGTAAATCTACCTGAATTCTCAGAGTTATGATGGAACACTGACCTTTCAACTTAGTCAGTTGTATAAAATAAAAAATATAACCTAGCCAGTCAGAAATGCCATTTGTAGCAAAGCAATGCACCTTTAAAACATTTAGTTTACTCTTTATCTATACATATTAATAAAAGGCAAAGCCCTCACTGACTGACTGACTCACTGACTGACTGATTGACTGACTGACTGACTGACTGACTCACTCATCACTAATTCTCGAACTTCCCGTGTAGGTGGAAGGCTGAAATTTGGCAGGCTCATTCCTTACAGCTTACTTACAAAAGTTAGGCAGGTTTCATTTCGAAATTCTACGCGTAATGGTCATAACTGGAACACATTTTTTGTCCATATACTGTAATGGAGGAGGCGGAGTCACGTATCGCGTCATCACGCCTCCTACGTAATCATGTGAACTAAAAACAAGGAAGAGATTTACAGCACGAGTCAAACGCGGGAACGAAGGTAAATGACGTTAATTTTTGACTGTCTTTTAATACTGTGTAAGCATACATATTAACACATGTGCAATTAAACGTGTTGCATTTACGGAGTGATTTCTCAGGCTTAAAAGCTCGCCTTTTATCAAACGCGAGAACAAAGGTAACTGACGTTGTTCACTGTCTTTTAATACTGTGCAACCATACATATTAACACATGTGCAATTAAACGTGTGCATTTACGGGGTGATTTCTCAGGCTTAAAAGCTCGCCTTTTACTAAAAAGGTAAATGCAAAACTATTTTCAATCAGTTTATTGAAACGCTCCCGTTAAGGATTGCAATAACATATTCGCGAGATAAAAGAACGAAGTAGGGGGGAAATGAAGGAAGAGCCGCAAACAGCGAAGAGCAAAAAAATTCATTAAACAATTGAGAAGGGAGCGAGTGAAGCATACAAGCATGTTCATAAGGGAAACAAAGCACGATGTAAAACGTAAGTTTAAATTAAGTTTATAGAAACGCTCCCGCTGCGGATTGCAATAACATATTCGCGAGATAAAAGTTTAATGAGAAGACACGAGGTATAAACGAACCACACGCCGTGGCGCAACGTTAGGGGCAACAGTTTCAACCATTCTATGATCTGCTTCTCGCAACTGAAAGACGGCACATGGCGGATGTTAGCCGACTTGCTGACCGCAACGTTAGGGGCTTCAACTCTGGCGCTGACGCCACATTTCAGTGCCAACAGTTTGCAGACTCTACTTAAAAGACACGCCCTCCTCACTGGACAGTTAAAAAGACCAATCAAACTAACGATAACATGAAGTATTACCCAATCAAAAGTAGGAAAGGAGGCATCTTCATAAAATGCGTGTGGGATGATTTGCATGAGACGCTGCTTTAAAAAAAATGATAAAAAAAATACGGGACAAATCCCGTCCCGTATTGATTCAAAACGGGACGCGCAATTTCATTCTCAAATGCGGCACGATTCCGTATTTTAAAGGACGGGTGTCAACCCTACAGTGCCAGGTAACCACCCATACAATCAGATTGTGATTCAGACTAGGAATGCAATGAATGTAATTACCCGATCTACATACAAGGCGAAAGTCTTGCAACATTCAAAGATGATGGTTTGGGATAAGTTCACCATACAACATAAAAGAGCTTATGAAGCCTTGAACCGAAAAAAGCAAGATCTCCGAGATCGTAAAAAAAAAAATAGGAGGTAATGTCGTTTTACTCGCTGTAGATTTTAGTCAAACATTACCAGTTATTCCATGAGGGAGACCAGCAGATGAACTCAATGCGTGTTTAAAATCCATGCTTCTCCCACGCTCGGTTATATGTCGCGTGTTCTCGGGTAGGTACACCAAAAAATGTATACATTTAAGCATGTAATGGGCAAACAAAAAATGAGGTATACCCGAAG